>NC_064646.1:29610108-29911775 GCF_023864345.2 Schistocerca serialis cubense
AGAATTTTTCTAATAATATGTTATTTACTTTGTAGAGATGTTTAGACATTATTAATTCTACTCTGTTTCAATGCTCATGTGTGAAATTAATGTTTCGAAAACTATTCTCATTATTTTATATATTTACTTATGTCATCATTCCAGTAACACTGATGTATATGTTTATTTCTATTCTTTTGTAAAGCCTGTGTTACTACAAATGTTATCTGTACTGTTATGTTCTTTAATGATGTATTTTGTACCTTTGTAATTGTATTCTTATGTTGTAAATTTATAATTGTATAGACACCAGTTCTTCAAATTAAGCATCATTTCACTGCACACGTTTCTGTTGGTCATAATATATGCACAGTATGTGAGAAGTTGGGACTGTTAGTGCTTGCACGTGTGTTGATAATTCAGCAAGGGACTGGTTAACAGCATTGCTGGTTCTAAGGACAATTAAAAAAAAACTTTGTGAGTGCACAAGTGGTGGTTTATGGACTTGCTATATTAACTGCAAGACTCTTCAATGGTGATTGTGCACCCGTACAGTCACAACAGAAGGCTGCTGGCCATCTCTACAAGAACTACAGTGTAGTTGTGGGGAGCATGGGGGCTGTGTAAGTAGGCTGTTTAGGTTTTCTTATTGGTAACGCCACATAGCGCTCTGTATGAAAATCACTGGCTGTGCTGTGTGCAGTCTGTGGCCAGTTTGCATTGTTGTCTGCCATTGTAGTGTTGGGCAGTTGGATATTAACAGCGCGTAGCGTTGCGCAATTGGTGAGCCGCCAGCAGTGGTGGATGTGGCGAGAGAGATGGCGGAATTTTGAAAGTGGACGATCTGGACGTGTGTCCAGCAGGAAGAGTAAATTTGTAAGACTGGATGTCATGAACTGCTATGTATATTATGATTTTTCAACACTATTAAGGTAAATACATTGTTTGTTCTCTATTAAAATCTTTGATTTGCTAACTATGCCTATCAGTAGTTAGTGCCTTCCGTAGTTTGAGTCTTTTATTTAGCTGGCAGTAGTGGCGCTCGCTGTATTGCAGTAGTTCGAGTAACGAAGATTTTTGTGAGGTAAGTGATTCATGAAAGGTATAGATTAATGTTAGTCAGGGCCATTCTTTTGTAGGGATTTCTGAAAGTCAGACTGCGTTGCGCTAAAAATATTGTGTGTCAGTTTAAGCACAGTCATGTATAATTGTTCAAAGGGGACGTTTCAAAGTATACAGGCTGATTTTTTTCCACCGTGTACAAACGTGAGGCATTGATCGATAAGGGGTTACAGAACAAAAAAGGTCTAATGAAATTTTCCACCGTGTACAAACTTGAGGCATTGATCGATAAGGGGTTACAGAACAAAAAAGGTCTAATGAAGTTATGTCCGGAAATCCATGTTTTCCCTGCTAGAGACCATTCATTCACTCATGCATTGCTACAGAGGGAGAGCGGCTGATAAGCGATGTACCATGCAGCCACAGTTACAGTATGTGTTGAAAATGGTTTCCATGTGCCGCAAGGCATGCTTGTATGCGCCGTAGCATGTTCTGTCTCAGATTTTCACATCAGCCAGGCTGCATCCGAACAGTGTCAAAGGCAGCATTAATGCTACTCCGGTGTTTCCACATACGGAATGGGCTCTGCATCCACGATACATCTGAGTTGGCCCCGTAACCAGAAATCGCACGGGTTGAGATCCGGTACACGAGCAGGTCATGCATCTGAATCCCATCGTCTGATCTATTGACCAAGGAAGACACGATTGAGATGCGTCCGGATGTTAACAGCGAAATGGCTGGAGTACCATCATGTAGCAGCCACATAACCCTTCGAATTATCACTGGAACTTCTTCCAGCAGGGGACGTAAATTCACCAGCAAGAAATGCCGATGGCTCCGGCCTGTTAGGCGAAATGGAAGGAAAACTGGTCCCAAAACGTGGTCCAGCCCAAACATTCTGGCTGTACGAATGTTGATGATTCGTTGTCACCATAGCGTGGATGTTCTGCGTACTATCCCACAAATGTCTGTCATGAAAGTTGAAGATACCACTCCACCTAAAGGTGGCCTCTCCTGTGAATAGGATGGATGACACAAATCCCGGAATCGTGGTTGCGTGGTGAAGAAACCACTGACAAAACCGCTCCCGATGGGGAAAGTCGGTCGCTAGTAAGGTTGGTTGGTTGGTTTTGGGAAGGAGACCAGACAGCGTGGTCATCGGTCTCATCGGATTAGGGAAGGATGGGGAAGGAAGTCGGCCGTGCCCTTTCAGAGGAACTATCTCGGCATGTGCCTGGAGTGATTTAGGGAAATCACGGAAAACCTAAATCAGGATGGCCGGACGCGGGATTGAACCGTCGTCCTCCCGAATGCGAGTCCAGTGCGCTAGTAAGCCCTGCACATGATGTAACTGATAAGGATAGTAACAACTGTCATGGAGAACGTTTCATTCTGTCTTCTGGCTTACCCTGTACTGGCACGCCAACTGCCTGGTACTGCCACGGCTGTCGCCTTCCACAGTCTTAATCACATTTTCTGGTATCCGAACATTTTGGGTATGTCCCTCATGATTTCCTGCTTCCTGAAACGACCCCGCCTCAGACAAACGGCGAAGCACTGTTGTAAACACTGAATGCTGAGGTTGTTGTCGGCGGAGGTAGGTCTCCTGACACAACCTTGCCGCCTGACACCCGCTGCCATTTGCCTTTCCGTAAGTAAACATCATGGTTGCAAGCTCTCGATTTGAATATGGAACTATTGTGTGCAACACTGTATTACGCCCTCTGAAAAGTGAGTCAGCAAGAGAAGTGAATCAGACACATTACCGATTATAATGGTAAGAGAGAGCGGTAGGGCGTGACGTTTGAGGAACAGTACCACCCTTTAGGAGGAAACCATGCATATGGTAACTGTGCTGCATAGTACATCACGTATTAGACCGCAGTCTCTGTGACAAAGTGTGATTGAATAAACGGCCTCTATCACGAAAACCATGCATTTCCGGACGTAAGTTCATTAGACCTGCTCTGTTCCGTATCCTCTCATCGATCAATTCCTTGATTTTGTACACGGTGGAAAAAATCACCCTGTATATTACGTAAAATGTTGGAGAATCTACACCTTTGTTGTACTCCATTGTTAATTGCTATTCGTGCTATTCTCTGTTTATCTAAATTAATTAAAATTTCGTTACTTGTATACAAACTTTTCATCACGTGTGTGAAATGTTTATGGTAATCTCGTCGTTCCGTTATATTTCACATTGTAGAGCTATTTATTCTACTGAAGGCATTTTCATAATCTACAAATGCAGTATGAGTCTCCAGATTACATTCTTATTTGTTTCCAATTATATGCCGCGCTGTTATAATATTGTCGCTCCATGACCATCCTTTTCCAAAGCTATTTTGTTCCTCCAGTAACAGGGCATCAGCTATTCTTTTCAGTCTATTATTAATTATTCGTGCATATAATTCATAGCCAGTGATGGGAAGACTTATTGCTTCATACTTTTCACAAACATTTCGAGTTCTTCTGTTACAGGTTCAAATGGCTCTGAGCACTATGGGACTTAACATCTGTGGTCATCAGTCCCCTAGAACTTAGATCTACTTAAACCTAACTAACCTAAGGACATCACACACATCCATGCCCGAGGCAGGATTCGAACCTGCGACCGTAGCAGTCGCGCGGTTCCGGACTGAGCGCCTAGAACCGCTAGACCACCGCGGCCGGCCTTGTTACAGCGTGATGTCACTTTTGCATTCTTCAAGAGTGGGTATCATCTTCCATTTCTATCTCCATTAAATAAATGCAATAGGCCCACTTCCACCATTAATCCTCCACATTTCGTAAGTTCTGCAGTAATATTACCGGGCCCTGCTACTTTTCTATTCTTCACGTACTTTAATGCTTCTTGTATCTCTTCAAATGTGATATTGTCCCCCTGACGTAATTTAGCATCTTGTTCTCTGTGCTGGTATATTTTCGTTTGTTCAATATTATCATCGTTTTCTACCCACAATCCATGATAGCACTGTTTGTCCGAGAAACACGAGATGGATTATGAGCGTACCAAGATCCTGGCTCAGACCTCTAAATATTGGGACAGCGTTATAAGGGAGGCTATCGAAATTCGCACCAGGGAAGATCTTGGGACCCGGCACTGAATGTAATTAAGAAGACTCTCAGCAAGAAGTACGAACTGGCGACCAGGGCAGACGTAGCAAGCACATCGACGCTACGACAGATTCGGAGGCCCACGTCTTCGCGACCGCCGGCGCGCGGGCGCGGACGGCGAAGAGAGCGGCCCGCGGGTGGAGGGGATTTAAATCGGCCGCCCGCCGTCAGGAGCTCAGTTCGTCAGCGAACCTGACGATGGCGACATGTCTGATCGCCGAAATATTGTGCCCGTTGGACACTACGAACGGGCAGTATACCCGTGGACTGTTCGAACAAATAGTAATGCGATCAGTGGACTATTAGAGGGGAACATCGCCTTCTGGTCCGTCTGACTCTGTGGATCGGACTTGTTCGACAGTCCATCACTGTGTGGCACGATGGGTGAGCTCGGTACCATCGGGCTTTCCTCCCTGTAAGAGCGGCGGCGTGGAGCAACCAGTAACAACGGCGGACACCCCCTCGCACTGGCTGCAGGCTGGACCGCGGTCGCCGAGACATGAGCCGCGCGGAGCGGCCGTTAATCAGCTGCCGGCCTGCGCTTTATTGCACCTGTGGCGGCGGCCCCCACCACTCCCCCTCCCCCACCCCTTTGTGATGTCACGCCTCCAGAGAGAGGAAGTGCGGCCGGTAATGGGCAGCCGATAACAGCCGGCGCTGCGCCCGGGGATCTAACCCGGGCCCGGGAGGTGGGGAGGGGGATGAAATGGGCGGCATATCCGCTAATGCGGCGTGACGGAGCCGCGGTTTACAACCGATGCTCCTGTTCGCCACACAGGCCACAAACAAAAGCTGCTGTCACTGCGACAGGCGACGTCAGGCGTGCACGCATATCCGATGTGTGTGAATTACCTGTGACGCCTGAATGAAATACGTTTACCAACTTTGATTCCACAAGAAACCGATGTGCACAGCGACTCTAGATTGATTAAAGAAGGATAGAAGCTAGGTACGGCAGTTCGCGTTGAAACAAGTGGTTTTCAGTTAGATCGGTATTTTTTTTTTCTTCACGTTAAAACCGTTCAACATAATGTGTATCTGAAGTAACCGATTTTCGGTTTTTTATTGTTATTACGGTAATAAACGTATAAATCGAACAAAGACTGAAAAATTTATGACTCTCTCAGTTTTAAGATACAGAGAATCAAAATATTAAATTAAATAGGCAAACAAAAGAAAACTTAGTCTGTCCACTGTTCACTACTTTTCTCGAAAAGTGAGAAGTGGCTGAATACTACAAAAATCACCAGAATTCTCCCATTGATTCTAATTTTTTAAAACTCTGTTCAAAAAACATGTAATCGTGGATCATACCAGTACTTGGCCGTTACGAATCGTCAGTGCAGGGTGGAAACTGAGATTGAAAAACCCTGTTTATTGTGTTAATTTGTCCGTTTTCAACGACTACAAGGAGGGAAAGCTACTTTACATTTTATTGCATATTATGAATAAACTGTTTTTCTTTTTTTTAAAAAAAAGGTTTATTTAAAAACGAAAATCTTAGCACAGCGCTATAGCTAATTGATGATTCTTATCTTTTGCTCGGTTATTAGTAAAAAATAAAAAAAACCACCGATTACAACCGAAATCAAACAAATACCGAAAATCACAGGTCATTCAGAAGTAAAACACCGACATCCGTTGTAACAGGTCGGTTTTCCCCATCCCTAATAGGAACACAGTAATCAGTTGCAGTCCTACCGCTTTTTATTATTCTTGCATGTTTTTTTTCCCTTTATTGTAATTTTAATACCTGTACAACAGGTATGCTGGCAGCAACATTCTGCGCTGCTCTTCAGCCTTAGAGTAGAAAATGAGAAAACATAAAGAATACAAATAATTGACATAATGGCGGGTAAAAAACAGTAGACACAGAATACAAAAACACGTAGCCGTTCACACTCGACGATAATCCACACTACAAACTGTTGACACGACGCGCAAACACAGATGATTTCGATGGCACATGTGAACGTTGGAGCGTGACGGCGAACACTAAACACAAAAACACGAGAAACGGATGGCGATGATCTCCACGTAACGTGTGCGAGTCCGGGGACCTGCCAAAAGGGGAAGAAGGGTGAGGGGGACAGAGAGGGGAGAGCAAAGATGCCAATCGCAGAGGAGATGTGAGGAGGAGTGGAGGTACGGGGGTAGGGGAAGCCTGGGGGAGGAGTGGGGAGAAAGGGAGGAGGGAGGGAAGGGGGAGAGAAGGGAGAGAGGGTGCCCAAAGGAACAAACACAGGAAGAGGGAGGGAGGATCAAAGTTGGTAGGAGGAGTAGGTGGAGGGGAGGCGGACATTATCAGGGAGGGGCACCTGGCGGAAGCCACCCTGGGAGAGGGTATGGAGAGTGGAGAGATGGAGAGCAGGTGGGATGTGGAAGTACAGGCACGGCAGCGGATGGGGGCGGGAGAGGATGGGACAGACCAGCGGGTGAGAAGGATTGTGTTTACGGGAGGTGTACAGGATCCGTATCCGTTCGAGGAAAAGGAGGAGGTGAGGGAAGGGAATAAGGTCGTACAGGATCCATGTGTGGGAGGGGAGACGGATGCGATAGGCGAGGTGAAGAGCATGGCATCCTACGATCTGAAGCGATTTGTAAAAAGTAGGGGGAGCGGAGATTCAGGCAGGGTGGGCGTAGCAAAGGATAGGGCGAATGAGGGATTTATAGGTATGGACGATGGTGGAGGGGTCCAGACCCCAAGTATGGCCAGAAAGGAGCTTGAGGAGGCAGAGGTGGGAGTGTCTTGGCTTGGATCGTCCGGAGATGGGGGGTCCAGGAGAGGCGACGGTCGAGTGTGACACCAAGGTACTTGAGGGTGGGGGCGAGGGGGATAGGACGGCCATAGACAGTGATGTAGAAATCGAGGAGGCGGAAGGAAGGGGTGGTTTTGCCTACAATGATCGCCTGGGTTTTGGAAGGATTGACCTTGAGCAACCACTGGTTGCACCAAGCGGTGAACCGGTCAAGATAGGATTGGAGAAGGTGTTGGGAGCGCTACAGGGTGGGGGCAAGGACAAGGAAGGGAGTGTCATTGGCGTACTGGAGAAGGTGGACGGGGGGTGAAGGCGGCGGCGTGTCCGCCGTATACAATAGGTACACAAGAGGGGAGAGGACGGAACCCTGGGGCACACTGGCGGAGGGGAAAAAGGTGTAGGAATCCGTGTTGTGGATGGTGACGTAGGATATTCTTGCATGTTCAGATTTCAGCTATAAACAGCCTTCTACAGTGCATTTGAGTGAGTTGCCATCCAACAAACTCGCAGCAGAATATGGCACCATACGATTTTACTGCTGTATAGGCAGAAGGAAACTGCAGATGTTGTTTACAGCATGAAAACACAACGGCCGGGAGAGCGGTGTGCTGACCACTCGCCCCTCCGTTGACGCCACAGAGCTAAGTATGACACTGTGGCCGGTCGGTACCGTTGGGTCTTCCACACCTATTCTGACGATATCCGTTTGTAACGTCCTCTGTATGACAAAAATAGCTAACCCAGATCCATTCCATTATAGTAGTTTAAAATCCATTTTTAATTTAATTGATAAAAGTTTCAAATCACGTTTAAATCACATCAAGAAATGCCGATTTACAATGTGTTTGTTCATACATTAGACGTGGAGCGATCCACAAAATCTTATGCAAAAGATCATTAATATGTTCACGCGATGTTCTATACAGAATTGTTACATCATGCTATAAATAAAAATTTAAAAAGTTTTTTGGAGATAATCTTGATTAAAATATAGCTCCGAAGCAATTTGAAATCCGTCAGAAGATAACTTCTAGAGTAGTTACACCACAGTGTTTAAGTGATCCACTAAATAGTTAATATAAAATGTGATGCAACAAAGAGGACAGTTGTATGAATCTATTACTGATCTTTTGCATAAGATTTGATTGGATCGCTTCACCACTAATACAAGAGCAAACAGATTGTAAATGAGCATTTCTTGATGAAATTTAACGGTGATATGCAAATTTTGTCTATTAAAAATGGGGATTAATCTAGTATATTGGAATGACATTGGGTCTGTTGTTTTTATAATACAGAGAGCGTTACTTATACTAAATGTGCATACTGAAGCTGTTGTGTTTGTTGTGAACAACCACCTCAGATTCCTTCTGCCTATACAGCAGTAATGTCATATGGCGACATGTACTGCTGCTAGTTTGTTGGATGGTAATTCATTAAAATGGTATGTTGACTAGAATGGATGATTGCTATTCGATAACGTGGTGTTTTATTTATTTTTTACGTTAATCAGTTCTCATTCTGTAATTTCCTTGTATCTTAGGACTGAAGAGAGCTATTTATAGCTGAAGTCTGGATATGCAAGAATAATAATAAACCCAGTTCCTATCCTTCCTTAATGCATTTATCATCTAATTACAGGGCAATTTGTGGATGCAAACTTTGATGTAAACCTAAACCAGTGATAATTTCAAACATAGCGACTAAGGTACTACATCGCCTGATTAACAATAACTGATATTAAAGTAGTTCAAGTCGCTTTTTATTTATTCTTGGTGAGCGGTTCCTGTTAAACATCCATCTTCTGACAGAAATATCCATCGCTGAAAGGAACATTGTTACCTAGTGTAAGATATGAATCCATCAGACAATGTGTTGAACGGATGACCCAGGCAGGAGCAGAAAACTGGAAGCTAAATATCGCATTCATTTGTTTAGCCAGGCAAACCAAAAATTTGAACCGCTTGTAACTGATTTCATCCTTTCTCCGATAAGTCCTACTGGAAACGCATCTTTCATTATCTCAGTGGGAAATAGATACGTGAGTCTCAGAAGGAGATCGTTGTCTAATCCTACAAGAGGAATAACAGGTAGTAAGGGCGATGGAAGATTATGAATCTCTTAGTGTAATTGAAATCACCGTGTAGACGATCGTCCATGCCCTGCACACGCTTGTTCAGTTCGTACAGGGTGACCCAAAAGTGAATTAACATTTGAAAATTCTATACTTCTCGGAATAATGTCGATAGTGTGATAAAAATTGACACACTTGCATGAAATGAAAGGAGACTTTTTTGTGAAATTGGGGGGCTGGTTCGCCAAGCATAACGGAAGTGCGGCTCAGAACGCGACCGTCAGCAAACGATCTGCGCAAGAGATCTTCCACAAGTGTACCAATATGGGGTGGAGAGCCGTCCTGCATAAAAGACGTACCTCCCAGCAGAGGTTTATCAGCCAGGCTAGGAGTGATGCTATTGTGTCACATACGGATCAGAGTACTTCGCACCCGTCACGCTGACTGAAAAGCAGCACCGCGCCTTTCCTAGAAGAAAAAAAAATCCAGTCACGACTGATGTGGTAAATCCACATCACAGCATTACTTACTCGTCATGTAATCGGATTTTCACGACAGTTCTGCGATTTTCGGTAGCCTAAATTCTGCAATGTAGACAGCCCCTGAAGTGTGAAATGGGCTCCATCTATTGGCAGGTTTTAGCACTCGCTTTTGGTTTCAATAAAACTTTATATGTGTCAAGTTTTACTTTTCCGCCTGCATTATTCCGTGAACTAGTGCATTTTCAAATGTTAACTGACTTATGGGTCACCCTGTATTGCATTTTCAAATGTTAACGGACTTGCAGGTTGCCCTGTACTATCTGAACCATACTTAAATGCAAAAACACTAATTCTATGAGCATAAAAAGAGCCCTTCTCTGAGCATTTTTTGAGAACTGGTCCTATAGCGTGTGCTGGCTGCTTTGATGCATTAACTACACTACTGGCCATTAAAATTGCTACACCACGAAGATGACGTGCTACAGACGCAAAATTTAACCAACAGGAAAAAGATGCTGTGATATGCAAATGATTAGCTTTTCAGAGCATTCACACAAGGTTGCCGCCTGTGGCGACACCTACAACGTGCTGACATGAGGAAAGTTTCCAACCGATTTCTCATACACAAACAGCAGTTGACCGGCGTTGCCTGGTGAAACGTTGTTGTGATGCCTCGTGTAAGGAGGAGAAATGCGTACCATCACGTTTCCGACTTTGATAAAGGTCGGATTGTAGCCTATCGCGATTGCGGTTTATCATATCGCGATATTGCTGTTCGCGTTGGTCGAGATCCAATGACTGTTAGCAGAATATGGAATCGGTGGGTTCAGGAGGGTAATGCCGGATCCCAACGGCCTCGTATCACTAGCAGTCGAGATGACAGGCATCTTATCCGCATGGCTGTAACGGATCGTGCAGCCACGTCTCGATCCCTGAGTCAACAGATGGGGACGTTTGCAAGACAACAAGCATCTGCACTAACAGTTCGACGACGTTTGCAGCAGCATGGACTATCAGCTCGGACCCACGGCTGCGGTTACCCTCGAGGCTGCATCACACACAGGAGCGCCTTCGATGGTGTACTCAACGACGAACCTGAGTGCACCAATGGCAAAACGTCATTTTTTCCAGATGAATCCAGATTCTGTTTACAGCATCATGATGGTCGCATCCGTGTTTGGCGACATCGCGGTAACGCACATTGGAAGCGTGCATTCTTCATCGCCATACTGGCGTATCACCCGGCGTGATGGTATGGAGTGCCATTGGTTACACGTCTCGGTCACCACTTGTTCACATTGACCGCACTTTAAACAGTGGACGTTACATTTCAGATGTGTTACGACCCGTGGCTATACCTTTCATTCGATCCCTGCGATACCCTACATTTCAGCAGGATAATGCACGCTGCCTCGTGATGACTGGGTGTTGTGTGCTGTCCTTAGGATAGGTAGGTTTAAGTAGTTCTAAGTTCTAGGGGACTGATGACCCTCGATGTTAAGTCCCATAGTGCTCAGAGCCATTTGAACCATTTGATAATGCACGACCGCATGTTGCAGGTCCTGTACGGGCCTTTCTGGATACAGAAAATGTTCGACTTCTGCCCTGGCCAGCACACTCTCCGCATCAAGGCCGTTATTACGGCCAGAGGTGGTTGTTCACGGTACTGATTTCTCAGGATCTATGCACCTAAATTGCGTGCAAATGTAATCACATGTCAGTTCTAGTATAATATATTTGTCCAATGAATACCCGTTTATCATCTGCATTTCTTCTTGGTGTAGCAATTCAATGGCCGATAGTGTATTAATGTGCTATACGAGGCTTACCTAAAAATGCGAAAAATCACGTAAAATGTCCTAAGAGTCGTGATACTGGGAAATGTGGAATACATATGTAAGGGGAGGGGCCGTCAAACGGGGCATGGAATTATAATGTGCCCCGTTACAGAACATGAGTCTACATGGACACGGGATTGTGAAGAGTCGGGAAAACAGACATATTGACACTAGATTTCTTTAATAACTTGCCCTAATAGAAAACTACTCACTTTACAGAACAAACAGACATGCACTGAACCTCATTATTCAACACCAAAATTGAAACTGAGCAGGAAAGAAATAAATCACTTTACAGGACACAGAAAATTATGATATAAAAAAATCGAACTGACTTGTTACTGAATGAAAAGTAGTTTAAGTATTTAGCACGATCATGGATGGAAACATAATGCATGGATATTGTGGCCAAATGTACATGCAATTCAAAATCATTCATGAACAGCCAAGTAACATTTTCAGTTACAATTCCAAGTAAGGGAAAAAGGTTAACTATGTCTAAACATAGCATTGGAAAAACGAGTTCATCCCACGTGAATGCAGCAGGTTGCATTTGCAGTGCACTGTTTATACTAATAGCATCTGGGGGTCTCACCAACAAGTTTGCAGCAAGATGATGTGAAACGCCAACCAGTGACCGACAAGTAGCAAAATAAGAGCAGGATTAAATGGGCCTGACGAAACGTTGAGCTCAAATCAGTTCTCAGAGCAAACGTATGACGTAACACCAAAAAGCAAAGAGCCTTCCGTGCAACATGTCATTCATGTCACTCATCTAACTGGGACAAAGCCACGCAGAATGTTACACCATCGACATCAGCGTGTCTTTGTGTATGCCTCATCGATAAAACTGGATAGCGTCATGTCAGTGTAATAATGAAGTGAGTCAGGAAGAAAAGCAAACGAATTTCATCACTTCTCCTCTGATCTGAAACGAAATTTTGTGGAATGTTTTCCAATTTTATAAACCGTATGAGATTCGAACAATTTTGCAAGTCAAATTGTTGTATTTTGTTGAATCATGTTGGTCAGACATTTAAAATGAATTACTCTAGGAACAACCTTGGTATAAGACACGAAAAAGTGATAACATAAAGATTAAAAAGTCTTCTTCTTTGCAAGTCAGTGCTTGAAATTATCTAGAAACTTCCTTAAGATAATAAACAAGGAAAATAAGAACATAAAAGAACAGAAAAATTGCTGCTACTTTGTGAGGCCGTCTTTGAGGCAAGTGAGAGTTTAGAATGAATTTCTCTCTATACAGCGGAGTATGCGCTGATATGAAACTTCCTGTCAGATTAAAACTGTGTGCCGGACCGAGACTCGAACTCGGGATCTTTGCCTTTCGCGGGCACATGTTCTACCAACTGAGCTACCCAAGCACGATCCACGCCCCGTCCTCGCAGCTTTAAATTCCGCCAGTACCTCGTCTCCTACCTTCCAAACTTCACAGAAGCTCTCCTGCGAACCTTGCAGAACTAGCACTCCTGAAAGAAAGGATATTGCGGAGACATGGCTTAGCCACAACCTGGGGGTTGTTTCTAGAATGAAATTTTCACTCTACAGTGGAGTGTGCGCTGACCTGAAACTTCCTCGCATGTCTCCGCAATATCGATTCTTCCAGTAGTGCTAGTTCTGCAAGGTTCGCAGGAGAGCTTCTGTGAAATTTGGAAGGTAGGAGACGAGGTACTGGCGAAAGTAAAACTCTGAGGACGGGGCGTGAGTTGTGCTTGGGTTGCTCAGAGAGCACTTTCCCGCGAAAGGCAAAGGTCCTGAGTTCGAGTCTCGGTCCGCAACACAGTTTTAATCTGCCAGGAAGTTTCAAGGTAGAGCTTATTGGCAAAAGGAAATGATTGTTATAATTGTGGTTTTAAAAATTGCATCTACAAATCATAACATCCTAGCACCAGGTCGTTTTTCTAAGAGGGAAAGAAAAGTGTTATTACTGGCCATACGTGATGAGATGTGTCTAACCATTCTCCCTAGCCCATGTCACCCATATAAGCGGTGATGGAATAGATTAGTACGTTAGTAACAAGTAAATGCACCGATTGGACTTACAATTTTAAGGAAGGATGAGACAGTGATTGCACTGGCCGTACTATCATCCTATGCTTTTCAATCCTGATGGGACTTCTTACATGCCATGTAATGATGTGCAGAGACGGACAACGTGCCTTCAGGGGGCAAGCGAGCCCTAGGGAGAGTGTATGTCGCCACAGGATTCATTCTCTTGGTACATAGGAGGCGGTCCCTTACATGTTGGACAGTGAATCCACAGCTGAGGGAAAGCAGATGAACAGGGCTTTGTACGGGCAACCAGGCAGTCGCGAGGCTGGTGTTCACTGCCAAGGACGGTACACTGGGATGCAGTCATGGTGCAGACACGCTACCTCCACTGCTCCCGGACCAGAGCACCCTCAGGTTAACGAGGCAAATCGCCCGTTGGTTTGAGAGATTTCAGAGATCCGTTCATCTTCATTGGGTATAATAAAGCATAGGCTTTGGCCACAGATAACATCTTTAGAAAGCGTACGAAAAACGTCACCAATTGTGAGTTTATTGGGAGACTGGTGGCCTGCCAAGTTGACGCCGAGAGGCTAGGGCTTTTTTCCCCCCTCGTTGTTTCCCACGATGACGGAAATTCACCGGTGGGAAAAGCACGGCCCAATGTTGGTTCAAAATGGCTCTGAGCACTATGGGACGTAACATCTATGGTCATCAGTCCCCTAGAACTTAGAACTACTTAAACCTAACTAACCTAAGGACATCACACAACACCCAGCCATCACGAGGCAGAGAACCAATGCTGGTAAACAACCTTAGAGGTAAGTCCTGAGTCCCACATTTTAGAATGTGTTGGTGAAGAAGTTGACTGGGAGAAGAGTTTCAAGGAGCCGCTGGAGAGAAGATGAAAGACATTGCAAAATTACAGTGCTCAGGGTCCCGCATCTAATCGCGTTTTATTAAATTCCACTGTGTAGCCAAATTAATCAGCACTGATTCCTGAGAAGTGATATGTCGGTCATATCAGTCAGGTCGAAAAGGAGACGACTCGTGGATTGGTTATCCTGTACACTACTACTCACATCTACATCAGTACTCGCCAAGCCACATCAAAGGTGTGTGGCCGAGGGTATTTCTACTTCCAGTGTCTGATCCCGACTTCCGTGTTCTATTTGCGAATGCTGCGTGGGAAGAACGGTTGTTCGTAAGCCTCTGTATTAGCTTTGATTTCTCGAAGTTTCTCGTTGTGATCATTTCGCGAGACGTGTGTGAGAGGAAGGAATATATTGTCAGACCATTACCGGAGCGTACTCTCTCTGAATTTCAATAGTAAACCACTCCGTGATACTCGATGACTGTCGTGTAGAATCTGCCACTGGAGTTTGTCTAGCGTCCCTGTAACCCTCTCGCGCCGACTGAACAACCCTGTCACAAAACGAAACGAACTGCTCTTCGATGGATCTTCTCTATCTCTTCTATCAGTCCTACAAGTACCAATTCCAGAATGATGAGTAATGCTCAACAACCGATCGAACAAGTGTTTTGTAAGCCACTTCTCCCATCGATGAATTAAATTTCTTTAATATTCTTGCTATGATTCCATGTCTAGCACCCTAGTTTCCTACATTTTGTTTCATATGGTCATTCCACTTTAGAGTCAAAAAATGGCTCTGAGCGCGATGGGACATAACATCTGAGGTCATCAGTCCCCTAGTCTTAGAACTACTTAAACCTAACTAAACTAAGAACATCACATACATCCATGCCCGAGGCAGGATTCGAAACTGCGACCGAAGCAGTAGCGCGGTTCCACACTGAAGCGCCTAGAACCGCTCGGCCACAGCGGTCGACCTCCTATTAGATCATCCATGTATACTGTAAATAGCATTGGTCCTATCTCACTTTTTTGGAATGGCCCTGATATTACGTTAACATCTGTCGATTTTGTTCCCTTACGAGTGACGTGTTGAGTTCTGTGTGCAACGAAGTCTTGAATCCAGTCGCAAATCTGGTCATGTACTCAGTAAGCGTCTGGTAACTTTCACTTAACGCCAGAGCAGGATGGTATCAAATGCTTCCTGGTGTGTAGGAGCACGGTACCAACCTGAGCGCCGGCCGGAGTGGCCGTGCGGTTCTAGGCGCTACAGTCTGGAACTGAGCGACCGCTACGGTAGCAGGTTCGAATCCTGCCTCGGGCATGGATGTGTGTGATGTCCTTAGGTTAGTTAGGTTTAATTAGTTCTAGGCGACTGATGACCTCAGAAGTTAAGTCGCATAGTGCTCAGAGCCATTTGAACCATTTGAACTTCAACCTGAGCGTTGATATCTACAGCACTGTATATCTCGTGCAGGGACAGAGCGACGTAAGTTTCGCAAAATCTCTCTTTGCGGAATCCACGTTGATTTTTATGGGCGAGATTTTCGCTATCGAGAAATGTAACACGTGAACGTAAAACATGTTCCACAATCCTACAACAGATTCAGGTCAGTGATATAGATCTATAAATATGTCCTACGACTCATCCTGATAAGGGGAATGACCTACGCTTTTTTCTTGTCGCTCCAGTGACCTACGATAAGCCGCTGCTAGTAGGGGAGCAAGTTCTTCCACATAGTCTCTGTAGAATCTTGAAGGGTCTCATTTTGTCCTGATATCTTCCCACTACTAAGCTTTCCACTCACATCAGACGGCATGGGGGAGGAGGAGGGAGACAGAAGGAATGACACATTTCAGAGATGGGTTGTTTTGAGGGAGGAAACCAGACAGCGAGGTCATCGGTCTCATCGGGTTAGGGAAGGACTGAGAAGGAAGTCGGCCGTGCCCTTTCAAAGGAACCATCCCGGAATTTGCCTGGAGCGATTTAGGAAATCACGGGAAGCCTAAATCAGGATGTCCGAACGCGGGATTGAACCGTCGTCCTCCCGAATGCGAGTCCGGTGTGCTAACCACTGCGCCACCTCGCTCGGTCACATTTCAGAGACTTCACAGGTGTCAGACAGATATTATTTTATGTATACAGGCTAAAGCGGCAGATGAAAATTTGTACCAGTGTCGGAAATCGAACCCGGATCTTCTGCTTACTAGGGAGGTGCGTTAGCCATGAAGCCATCGTGGCACAGGGCTTCACTGAACTGCACGGATTAACCTGGCACGCCTCACTTCTCGGTCCAAATTCTCACTGCCTACCCAGTCTACTTGGTACAAATTTTCACTCGACGCTTCAGTCTATATACATGAAATCATATCTGTATGAAAACAGTAAGGCCTCTGCAATCGTGTCATTTCATTTGTATAAGTACCTGCACCTGAGTTTCAGGCTAGATCCCCCATTTACGTTCTACGCTGAGATGCTATTTCAGAACACTGGGAGTGATGCTCCAAAAACAACCAGCTTTGCGAAAGAAGCGGCTATACTTCCTGCGCAACCCACCCATCATTTTGCACGACAATGCGCGGGCGCATACAGCGCAAGCTGTGACTGCTCTGTTCGATCGATGGGACTGGGAAGTACTGTACCATCCACCATACTCCCCGGACTTAAGTCCTTGTGACTTTGATTTGATTACGAAGATGAGGGAACCACTTCGTGGCATTCGCATCAGTACTGTTCCAGAGATTTGACAGGCAGTAGACCGCTCCACTCGCACCATCAACAGAACAGGCTCTGCTAACGGTATACAACGCCTTCCACATCGCTGGCAACGGGTTTCACACAACGCTGGTGACTACTTTGAAGGACAGTAGCAGGTTGTGAATAAATAGTTTCCACTATTTAAGTTCCAGCCTACGTACTTTCAGAAATTTATCACCTTCGTTGGGTGGTGGTAGTAATGATCCCATATTGTAATAGATTTGTTCGTGGCTGGAAAGACATAATCGGTTTCATCTCCGTTAGTGCTGACGGAAGTGACACCGAAAGAAGTTGTTTGGAAGCAGGCGCAGCCGGCCGGAGTGGCCGAGCGGTTAAAGGCGCTACAGTCTGGAACCGCACGACCGCTACGGTCGCAGGTTCGAATCCTGCCTCGGGCATGGATGTGTGTGATGTCCTTAGGTTAGTTAGGTTTAAGTAGTTCTACGTTCTAGGGGATTTATGACCACAGCCGTTTAGTCCCATAGTGCTCAGAGACATTTGAACCATTTTTGAAGCAGGCGTTGTATGCTTTCATATTCTGAATAAAATAGTTTGATTCTGGAATTTTCCCTGTCAGGTACCGTAAAAATCCTTGGTGAATTGCTTCCAGTGGCAGTAATCGAATTTTTCCTTTCACGCAACAGAATCCTGGTGTTTCTACACTGAATTTTTTCGCTTTACAAAATTGCCAGGTGTTATCCACTTTTCCCGTTACGACGTGTTTGTGTTGTTACATTCTTTCGTCGGCTCGTAGTGGAATGCTTAGTTAGGTTGTACTGTTAACTAGTCCTCGTTCGCGCTTCTCGTAGGATAATATTTTTATGGACAGCTTGAGTTCGGATTCTTTTATTACGTGTCGCACTTCCTGATTTTTCAATCCGCTCATTTAACTTCTCTTCGGTTTCTCTTCTTGCCACGGTGCTCGCTGTCGTTCGTTGCGAACTTAAACTGCTTCTATTTCTTCGTCTGTTTCGTCCTTCTGCAGTTCTTTTGTTTTCGCCGTTTTGCTTCAGAACCGACAATATCTCTTCCTCTTTTGCGTTTCGGCGTTGTCTGAAACGTAAATTTTTTACTAACAAATACGCTAATGACGCTTTACACACTTTATTTTCGTTTTATATTCAGTCACTGTATCTTGTTTTTATTCACTCACTGCAGTACTTTTTCGGTTCCTCCCTTCGCCACTGATAAGAAACTAACGTTCGAACCCATGACGGGACTTACATTATATACCCCTACCAATGGGTAGCCCTTATAGTGGCGAATGTCAGAACATACCCAAAAGGCTTCGAATGGTCCACAATGTTCCAGAACATTCAACGACATTCGAAAGTGTTCTGGAATGTTCCACACACTGATCCGGGATGTTCCAGACCATTCAGCAATCTTCCTAAATGTCCCAGACTATTCTCGAACATTTCAGAACGTCCCGGATCATCGTGGAACATTCAAGAATCTTTTGGAATGTTGTGGAATACTCTCCAATGTTCTGGAATGTTCTAGAATATCCTCAATGTTCTGAAACGTTATAGAAATTTTTAGAGGGCGAAACTTCCCAGCCCTTGTATCTTCAGATGCACGCCCTTCAGGTAAGAACGCACACTTTCTCTATGGACGTGGGATAGAGGGCTACCACACCATATAACTCTCTTGATGGTAGCGAGACTCGTTTTTGAGTTTCGGTGGCACGCACATTGTACTCTTACTTTTATGATATATATTAATTTAAGTTGCTTCGCTACTCCGAGAATATCTACTTCGTCTTCTTTGGTGAAGGAATTCCAGAATGCTGTATTTTTAACTAATGTTCTGGAACATTGTGGACCATTCGAAGCCTTTTCAGTATGTTCTGACATTCGCCCTGACATTCGCCATTAATGGGGCTACCCATTGGTAGGGGTATATAACGCAAGTCCCGTCGTGGGTTCGAACGTCAGTTTCTTATCAGTGACTAAGAGAGGAACTGAAAAAGTAGTGCAGTGAGTGAATAAAAAAAGGATACAGTGACTGAATGTAAAGCGAAAATAAAGTGTGAAAGGCGTGAAAAGTGTCATTAGTGTATTTGTTAGTATAAATTTGCTTTCAGACAACGCCCAAACGCAAAAGAGGAAGAGATCTTGTCGGTTCTGCAGCAAAACGGCGAAAACAAAAAGAACTGCAGAAGAACGAAACAGACGAAGAGAGAGAAGCGGTTTAAGTTCCCAACGCATTGATTTCGTGTTGCCACTAGCATGGTTTACATACGACCAGAATCTCTTCAAATTTTCTGCCACGTTTCGAGACAAAGTTTCGTTGTGGAAACCGTTGTAAGCAACTCGCATTAAAGTCCGCGCTGCATTTCGAGCTTCTGTCAAAGATCGTCAGTCTTGGGGATTTTGCCTACGTTTGCATTTGGCATCCTTTTTCCGTTGTTTCTGCAACAGTGTTCTGACCTGTTTTGTGGACCACGGGGGATCAGGTCCATCTTTTGGTTATTTATTTGCTATAAATCTTTCAATTGCTGTCGATACTACTACTCTCAATTCAAGCCACATCTTGTCTCCACATACATTGTTAATTTGGAAGGAGTGGAGACTATCTCTCAGGAAGGCTTCAAGTGAATTTTTATCTGCCTTTTTAAATAGAAGTATTTCTCGTTTGTTTTTGGTGGGTTTTGGAGTTACCAGTATTCAGTCTCGCTATGACAATCCTGTGTTTACTAACCCCTTGATCCCTTTTGATGTTCGTTACTAGCTCCGAATTATTTGTTCCTAAGAGATCAACAATGTTTTCGCAACCGTTAACACTTCGCGTGGGCTCCTGTACTAGGTATTGAAAACAGTTTTCTGATGAGTCATTCAGTACGATGTCGGACGGCGTTTCATGCCTACCACCGACTTTAAACATCTGTTTTGAGCAACATACAGATTGAAGTCACCACCGACTACAGTTGTATGAGTCAGATACATTCAATGCATAGAGCATCTCTTCGCGTACCTAGTTGCTCAAAAACGAGCAGCCTCTGTAGTGCAGCAAACGTCAATACACTAGTCAAAACTCTTACCGCACACGTCCCAACACGTCTGACCAAGATCAGCGACTATATTAACTACTCTTCCTTGTAACTCTTCTTAATTAAATGTTAGAGGAGGCTCGCGAACTTTAACGTAACCCCAGGGAGTTCAGCCAGGTGAACACGCGGGCCGCTGAACAAGAGGGGAGTCATGGTGGAAAGCAGGTACAATCCAATACCGTGGGAGATCCGCACTGAAGTAATCACGAACCTATGAAAGAAACTGTGGTGGATGCGAAATGAAGTCTTCACTGGCTTGATGTATTGGTGACATAAGCCGCTGCTGCAGCATGTGCAACTACGCAAAACCAGCCACAGTTTTCTTCGCAAAGAAAACTGGTTCATTGACATTACTTTTGAAGTGGTCATGCCAAGGAAGCCGTTAACATTGCATGAATCACTCATATGTTCCACAATCTCCTCATACACATCTCTTATTATGACTCACCTATCCAGACACATGAAACGTGGAGTCGAGACTGAGAATGTTACGTCACCTGTTGTCAGATGTGTGACATTGTTAGTACAACATGTTTCAGGACTACGTTATCCCATTATCAAATGCTATAAAACAAGGAAATCAATCAATAAATCACAATAATACATATACTGCCAACCAAAAAAAGTTTTAATAACATAAAATACCTTATTCTATTCAACTAGGAACAGTAAAATTAAAAACCGAGCAGCACACATGCGTTATCACACATAAAACTCTTCTTAGAACATATCATGTTGGCGTTTTCCATTCTCAAGGCACAGTTGTAAATTCAAGGCAGATAAGGACTTTCCTGCAACACATATGTCACAGTCCCCAACGATGCTACTAGCTATCATAAAAATTGTGAACATTATATGTCAGGCCCTAGTAAATTATGTTGTTTATGGACGCATACGTGACAACATATATGTAGAATTGGTATTTAATTTACTAGTACTTGACAAATAACACTTATAGATTTTATGATATACAGTAGCATCGTTGGGGAATGTGATATATGCGTTCTATCTTTGATATGTGAAAGTGCCTGCCTTTAGTTTACAGCTGCATCTCGGAAGTATAAACCCCAGCAAGAGATGCTCTAAGAAGAATTTTATGTGTGGCAACGTATGTTTGCGGCAGGGGTTTTATTTTTGACGGTGCGTAATGGCATAGAAGCTTTACGATAGGTTGTACTACAGGAGGTTTTAAATAATTTTGTGCGGCTGTCAGTACCTTTATTATTGCAATTTATTGTTTGGTTTCATTGTTTTGTAGCATCTGATAATGGGATAACGTAGTCGCGTAACATGTTGTGCAAAAAATGTCACACATTTGACAACTGACGGTCTAACATTCTCAGTGCCCAATCATGAGAAGTTGTATGATGGCTTCGCAAAGGAAAACATTGCTTCGTTTCCGAAAACTAATTTCTGTGGAAAACCCTCTTCCCTCAGTAGCTGCCGCAAATCATTGCAAGAGTGAGGACGAAGCTCACTGTGCCGAGTAGTCACTTCATGCAGCAACAACAGCTGGTATGGTTTTACACGCAGACGTTTACGCAGAATGCGCCAGACAACTGACTGCCTTATCTGTAGTTCTCTGTCCGAACATGTCGATTTCTTCGGGCACCTGACGAATGATTCCCGCACACGCTCCATCTTCTCTGCTGATGGCCCAGACCGGCCTATTGTCTTCGAACAACACAAGCAGCCAGTCTCCGCCGCTGAACCAAGACTTATATTTAGGGAACGCAAATCACGGATGTCGCTCCATTACACATCTCCTAAAACGCGGACCGAGGGAAAGGCTTATTCTGCTAAACAGTTTTCTGTTTATTTTCAGCGATTGAGTGCCTTGTGCACCTTTGGTGGGGGCGTAGTTCATCACCCACTCGGTACAGCCCTGCTTCGTCCCACTGTACATATAGAATACACAGAGACAGAGGGGTGTAGTAACCGCTGCGCAAAAGCAGACGCGTTTCTGCTATTGTGTGCATGACGTCAGAGAGCAACACCTCGCGACGTTATTCGCATGTTGCGGGCTGTGTGGTTTCGTGAGTGTTGTCGTTCTCCAGTAGTTGTTTTTGTGTAGTGGGTTACTTGCATGTGAAAGTGTTTTGAGTGTGTGCAAGCAACGCCAGGTTGGGCTGTTGGGTGTAACTCTAACAGTCCCAACACTAAAGGGACGGAAGTAGTGCTTCGTACTTTCCATTGCGGTGCAAGACTGCAAAGGATATGGCTACCGAATTACCGTAGAGAAGAGGTTGCGAATGTTGCAAATGATCGGCTATGCTCTCATCATCTCAAAGAAAGCGAATACTTTACAGACTTGCGTTCGGAACTCCTAAATCTACGGAAGGAGTCCTTAAGAAAGATGAAATTCCGTTGTGCAATTCGCCTTGTACTGTTAGCACTAGTGCTGGCACATCACTTATAGCAGAAGAGCGGAAGGAACGTTCCGACGAATGTGAGATCCATAAAAGAAGCTTAGGGACTTTGCAAAAGCTTTCACTGCAGAAGAAGAGCGCCGATAAATGTACATTTACAGGTGAAATTATTTCTAATGATTCAGAAAAAGCCAGTTTACAGAATTACGTAGCGGTACTGCACAGGAGAAATGCCCGGATGAAAAACATTTGCATAACAACCAAGCGCTTATGAAAGATGTTCGAAGTCAGTTGTTGTCAACGAAACGACATCTCAACAATAAAGAAAGTAATAGAAAATGCACTTGAATCTCGTAAAATTAATCGAATACTGGGGAAAATATTTTCACCCAATCAAATCAGAACTTTCTTACAGGGGTCAAAGAGGACGTTATTTTGCAAGTCGATCTGTTTGTGGATCGTTGCACAGAAAAATATTACAATTTTTTCAGAAAAAAAATTCGGTGATCTTGTATCTCCAAGGTGAACCTTGCGTTCTATGAACCGCACTTTCAGTTGCCACCAGATGTTTTGAAGGATGTTCTGGTTGTTGTTGTTGTTGTTGTGGTCTTCAGTCCTGAGACTGGTTTGATGCAGCTCTCCATGCTACTCTATCCTGTGCAAGCTTTTTCATCTCCCAGTACCTACTGCAACCTACATCCTTCTGAATCTGCTTAGTGTATTCATCTCTTGGTCTCCCCCTACGATTTTTACCCTCCACGCTGCCCTCCAATACTAAATTGGTGATCCCTTGATGCCTCAGAACATGTCCTACCAACCGATCCCTTCTTCTGGTCAAGTTGTGCCACAAACGTCTCTTCTCCCCAATCCCATTCAATACCTCCTCATTAGTTATGTGATCTACCCATCTAATCTTCAGCATTCTTCTGTAGCACCACATTTCGAAAGCTTCTATTCTCTTCTTGTCCAAACTATTTATCGTCCATGTTTCACTTCCATACATGGCTACACTCCATACGAATACTTTCAGAAATGACTTCCTGACACTTAAATCAATACTGGATGTTAACAAATTTCTCTTCTTCAGAAACGCTTTCCTCGCCATTGCCAGCCTACATTTTATATCCTCTCTACTTCGACCATCATCAGTTATTTTGCTCCCCAAATAGCAAAACTCCTTTACTACTTTAAGTGCCTCATTTCCTAATCTAATTCCCTCAGCATCACCCGACTTAATTACACTACATTCCATTATCCTTGTTTTGCTTTTGTTGATGTTCATCTTATATCCTCCTTTCAAGACACTGTCCATTCCATTCAACTGCTCTTCCAAGTCCTTTGCTGTCTCTGACAGAATTACAATGTCATCGGCGAACCTCAAAGTTTTTATTTCTTCTCCATGAATTTTAATACCTACTCCGAATTTTTCTTTTGTTTCCTTTACTGCTTGTTCAATATACAGATTGAACAACATCGGGGACAGGCTACAACCCTGTCTTACTCCCTTCCCAACCACTGCTTCCCTTTCATGTCCCTCGACTCTTATAACTGCCATCTGGTTTCTGTACAAATTGTAAATAGCCTTTCGCTCCCTGTATTTTACCCCTGCCACCTTTAGAATTTGAAAGAGAGTATTCCAGTCAACATTGTCAAAAGCTTTCTCTAAGTCTACAAATGCTAGAAACGTAGGTTTGCCTTTCCTTAATCTTTCTTCCAAGATAAGTCGTAATGTCAGTATTGCCTCACGTGTTCCAGTGTTTCTATGGAATCCAAACTGATCTTCCCCGAGGTTGGCTTCTACTAGTTTTTCCATTCGTCTGTAAAGAATTCGTGTTAGTATTTTGCAGCTGTGACTTATTAAGCTGATAGTTCGGTAATTTTCACATCTGTCAACACCTGCTTTCTTTGGGATTGGAATTATTATATTCTTCTTGAAGTCTGAGGGTATTTCGCCTGTTTCATACATCTTGCTCACCAGATGGTAGAGTTTTGTCAGGACTGGCTCTCCCACGGCCGTCAGTAGTTCCAATGGAATATTGTCGACTCCGGGGGCCTTGTTTCGACTCAGGTCTTTCAGTGCTCTGTCAAACTCTTCACGCAGTATCGTATCTCCCATTTCATCTTCATCTACATCCTCTTCCATTTCCATAACATTTTCCTCAAGTACATCGCCCTTGTATAGACCCTCTATATACTCCTTCCACCTTTCTGCTTTCCCTTCTTTGCTTAGAACTGGGTTTCCATCTGAGCTCTTGATATTCATACAAGTGGTTCTCTTTTCTCCAAAGGTCTCTTTAATTTTCCTGTCGGCTCTATCTATCTTACCCCTAGTGAGATAAGCCTCTACATCCTTACATTTGTCCTCTAGCCATCCCTGCTTAGCCATTTTGCACTTCCTGTCGATATCATTTTTGAGACGTTTGTATTCCTTTTTGCCTGTTTCACTTACTGCATTTTTATATTTTCTCCTTTCATCAATTAAATTCAATATTTCTTCTGTTACCCAAGGATTTCTACTAGCCCTCGTCTTTTTACCTACTTGATCCTCTGCTGCCTTCACTACTTCATCCCTCAAAGCTACCCATTCTTCTTCTACTGTATTTATTTCCCCCATTCCTGTCAATTGCTCCCTTATGCTCTCCCTGAATCTCTGTACAACCTCTGGTTCTTTTAGTTTATCCAGGTCCCATCTGCTTAAATTCCCACCTTTTTGCAGTTTCTTCAGTTTTAATCTACAGGTCATAACCAACAGATTGTGGTCAGAGTCCACATCTGCCCCTGGAAATGTCTTACAATTTAAAACCTGGTTCCTAAATCTCTGTCTTACCATTATATAATCTATCTGATACCTTCTAGTATCTCCAGGGTTCTTCCATGTATACAACCTTCTTTCATGATTCTTAAACCAAGTGTTAGTTATGATTATGTTGTGCTCTGTGCAAAATTCTACCAGGCGGCTTCCTCTTTCATTTCTGTCCCCCAATCCATATTCACCTACTATGTTTCCTTCTCTCCCTTTTCCTACACTCGAATTCCAGTCACCCATGACTATTAAATTTTCGTCTCCCTTCACAATCTGAATAATTTCTTTTATTTCATCATACATTTCTTCAATTTCTTCGTCATCTGCAGAGCTAGTTGGCATATAAACTTGTACTACTGTAGTAGGTGTGGGCTTCGTATCTATCTTGGCCACAATAATGCGTTCACTATGCTGTTTGTAGTAGCTTACCCGCATTCCTATTTTCCTATTCATTATTAAACCTACTCCTGCATTACCCCTATTTGATTTTGTGTTTATAACCCTGTAGTCACCTGACCAGAAGTCTTGTTCCTCCTGCCACCGAACTTCACTAATTCCCACTATATCTAACTTCAACCTATCCATTTCCCTTTTTAAATTTTCTAACCTACCTGCCCGATTAAGGGATCTGACATTCCACGCTCCGATCCGTAGAACGCCAGTTTTCTTTCTCCTGATAACGACATCCTCTTGAGTAGGATCTCCCGCCCGGAGATCCGAATGGGGGACTATTTTACCTCCGGAATATTTTACCCAAGAGGACGCCATCATCATGTAATCATACAGTAAAGCTGCATGCCCTCGGGAAAAATTACGGCTGTAGTTTCCCCTTGCTTTCAGCCGTTCGCAGTACCAGCACAGCAAGGCCGTTTTGGTTATTGTTACAAGGCCAGATCAGTCAATCATCCAGACTGTTGCCCTTGCAACTACTGAAAAGGCTGCTGTCCCTCTTCAGGAACCACACGTTTGTCTGGCCTCTCAACAGATACCCCTCCGTTGTGGTTGCACCTACGGTACGGCTATCTGTATCGCTGAGGCACGCAAGCCTCCCCACCAACGGCAAGGTCCATGGTTCATGGGGGGGTTAGATTAACTAATTCAAATTAACTAAGATTAGATTAGATTAACTAATTAGATTAGATTAACTAATTCAAATGCTTACTACAAATAAGGCACTTGTGTAATTTCTTGAGTGAAGACAACAGTGTCCGCCTGTGTTGAGTACAAAATGAAAATGAGTGCTATAAAGTTTTTGTTTACTAGATGAAACTTTTCTCAGAGCCAATTTAGATAACTGCAAGCTTATCTGGGGAACATTTACTTTGAGAGAAAACTGCAATATACCGGGTGATAAAAAAGGCAGTCTAAATTTGAAAACTGAATAAATCACGGAATAACGTTGATAGAGAGGTACAAATTGACACACATGCTTGGAATGACATGGGGTTTTATAAGAACCAAAAAAATACAAAAGTTCAAAAAATGTCCGACAGATGGCGCTTCATCTGATCGGAATAGCAATAATTAGCATAACAAAGTAAGACAAAGCAAAGATGATGTTCTTTACAGGAAATGCTCAATATGTCCACCACCATTCCTCAACAATAGCTGTAGTCGAGGAATAATGTTGTGAACAGCACTGTTAAGCATGTCCGGAGTTATGGTGAGGCATTGGCGTCGGATGTTGTCTTTCAGCATCCCTAGAGATGTCGGTCGATCGCGATACACTTGCGACTTCAGGCAACCCCAAAGCCAATAATCGCACGGACTGAGGGCTGGGGACCTGGGAGGCCAAGCATGACGAAAGTGGCGGCTGAGCACACGAGCATCACCAAACGACGCGCGCAAGAGATCTTTCACGCGTCTAGCAATATAGGGTGGAGCGCCATCCTGCATAAACATCGTACTTTCCAGCAGGTGTTTATCAGCCAGGCTGGTGATGATGCGATTCAAAAATGGTTGAAATGGCTCTGAGCACTATGGGACTGTGGTCATCAGTCCCTTAGAACTCAGAACTACTTAAACCTAACTAACCTAAGGACATCACACACATCCATGCCCGAGGCAGGATCGAACCTGCGACCGTAGCAGTCGCGCGGTTCCGGACTGAGCGCCTAGAACCGCGAGACCATCGCGGCCGGCTAATGCGATTCTGTAACATATTGGCGTACCTCTCACCCGTCACGGTAACAGTTACAAAACCAGAATCACGCATTTCCTCGAAGAAAAAAGGCCCGATAATGGTAGATGTGGTAAATCCAACCCATACCGTGACTTTCTCGTCGTGCAATGGAGTTTCCACGACAGTTCTAGGATTTTCGGCAGCCCAAATTCTGCAGTTGTGGGCGTTGACAGACCCTCGGAGCGTGAAACGAGCTTCGTCGGTCCACAACACGTTACTCAACCAATCGTCATCTTCCGCCATCTTTTGAAACGCCCACACCGCAAATGCCGTCCGCTTCACTAAATCGCCAGGTAACAGTTCATGATGCCGATGGATTTTGTACGGATAGCATCGGAGGGTACGCCAAAGTGCCAACCAAACAGTAGTGTATGGAATTCCGGTGCGACGTACGACTGTACGAGCGCTGACTTCCCATGCATAGACGAACCCGCTGCAGTCTCCATTTCTTCCTGAACTGTCTCAGCAGCATTACGCCTTGTGCTCGGTCGGCCACTACGGGGTCTATCGTCTAAACAACTCGTGGCTTCGAACTTCGAAATCACTCTCGCCACAGCTGCATTTGTCAACGGACCTTTACCCGTTCGATTCCCCTTCCTCTGGCGATAGGATCGTAACGCTGAACTAGCACAGTCCCCATTCTGATAATACGGCTTCACTAAAAGCGCCTTTTGAGGTAACGTCAACATGCTGCGACTGCTGGCACATCTGATTCTCTCTCTCATTACAGCTCCTTTTATACAGGATTGTCATGGGCAGTCACTGACGTTTTGCTGTCCAGCGCCATCTGTCGGACATTTTGTGAACTTTGTTTTCTTTTTCTTCTAATAAAACCTCAGAGCACTGAAAGACCTGAGTCGAAACAAGGCCCCGGGAGTAGACAACATTCCCTTAGAAAGCCTTGGGAGAGTCAGTCCTGACAAAACTTTACCATCTGGTGAGCAAGATGTATGAGACAGGTGAAATATCCACAGACTTCAAGAAGAATGTAATAATTCCAATCCCAAAGAAAGCAGGTGTTGACAGATGTGAAAATTACCGAACTATCAGTTTAATAAGTCACGGCTGCAAAATACTAACGCGAATTCTTTACAGACGAATGGAAAAACTAGTAGAAGCCGACCTAGGGGAAGATCAGTTTGGGTTCCGTATAAATATTGGAACACGTGAGGCAATACTGACGCTACGGCTTATCTTAGAAGCTAGATTAAGCAAAGGCAAACATACGTTTCTAGCATTTGTAGACTTAGAGAATGTAGACAATGTTGACTGGAATACTCTCTTTCGAATTCTGAAGGTGACAGGGGTAAAATACAGGGAGCGAAAGGCTATTTACAATTTGTACAGAAACCAGATGGCAGTTATAAGAGTCGAGGGACATGAAAGGGAAGGAATGGTTGGGAAAGGAGTGAGACAGGGTTGTAGCCTCTCCCCGATGTTATTCAATCTGTATATTGAGCAAGCAGTGAAGGAAAGAAAATAAAAATTCGGAGTAGGTATTAAAATCCATGGAGAAGAAATAGAAACGTTGAGGTTCGCCGATGACATTGTAATTCTGTCAGAGACAGCAAAGGACTTGGAAGAGCAGTTGAACGGTATTGATAGTGTCTTGAAGGGAGGATATAAGATGGACATCAACAAAAGCAAAACAAGGATAATGGAATGTAGTCGAATTAAGTCGGGTGATGCTGAGGTAATTAGATTAGGAAATGAGACGCTTAAAGTAGTAAAGGAGTTTTGCTATTTGGGGAGCAAAATAACTGATGATCGTCGAAGTAGAGAGGATATAAAATGTAGACTGGCAATGGCAAGGAAAGCCTTTCTGAAGAAGAGAAATTTGTTAACTTCGAGTATAGATTTAAGTGTCAGGAAGTCATTTCTGAAAGTATTTGTATGGAAGTGAAACGTGGACGATAAATAGTTTAGACAAGAAGAGAATAGAAGCTTTTGAAATGTGGTGCTACAGACGAATGCTGAAGATTAGATGGGTAGATCACATAACTAGTGAGGAGGTATTGAATAGGATTGGGGAGAAGAGAAGTTTATGGCACAACGTGACTAGAAGAAGGGATCGGTTGGTAGGACTTGTTCTGAGGCATCAAGGGATCACCAGTTTAGTATTGGAGGGGAGCGTGGAGGGTAAAAATCGTAGAGGGAGACCAAGAGATGAATACACCAAGCAGATTGAGGAGAATGTAGGTTGCAGTAGGTACTGGGAGATGAAGAAGCTTGCACAGGATAGAGTAGCATGGAGAGCTGCATCAAACCAGTCTCAGGACTGAAGACCACAACAACAACAAAACCCCATGTCATTCCAAGCATGTGTGTCAATTTTTACCTCTCTATCTACATTATTCCGTGGTTTATTAAGTTTTCTAATTTATACTGACTTTTTGATCACCCAGTATATATATATATATATATATATATATATATATATATATATTTCTGTGTGTATGTGTGTGTGTGTGTAAATAATTTTTTTTTTAATCCTTGGTGTCTGTTTAAAAGCTGGTGAAGTTAGTTAATGTAAAGGTAACATTCCAGCAATAGCATATTTCATTATTCCAGTAGAAACCAGAACGCACCACAAATACGTCCCATAATGCGCAGCGGACACGTTACAGTGCTGTTCGAGGCCGAAGCTGTTCCTTAGTGATGTGACAGCATCAGCCAACAGCAGCGCAGAACGCTTACTGCCCGTGCTTATTTCTGTACGGACCTCACACAAAGGGAAGCGAGAAGGCGAACAGTTGAGGGGTGAGGTCGCGGGCGATGACACAGGGGCACGGAGGCGGAGGCGAGCGGCGCGGCGTGTGATTGATGCCGCGGCTGGCGCGCCGCCGCAGGAAGCAGCCGTGTTATTGTTTTCTGGGATTCCCCTTTGGCCGGTTGCGGCGAGCGCGTAATCGAATTAAGCCGCGTGGAAATTAACTGCGCGTGACAGAGGGGCAGAGGTGTGCAGGTCGGCAGGGGGCAGGGGTAATGGCAGCCAGCACATCTCTCTCTCTCTCTCTCTCTCTCTCTCTCTCTGCTACGAACATCCAGTTTTCCGACAGCACTGCGCGCGCCACATTCGACCACACCGGACGCTCCGCTTCGAATGACGGAGAGGAGATAATTATAACCCCCAGTCGGTGATGACTGATTCCACTGATGCAGTCGCTGCTGCGAAACGGAGCGAACACTCTAGTCCGGCAGTCGCGGCGTGACTGTTCTGACCAAATATTATCAGTCAGATATAACTGCGAGGTGCCGGGGCAAGCAGTGTATTTAACACTAAATTCTTCTAGAATCTACATATGTAAATGATGCTCTAAGCCCCCCCTATTCTAACTCCGACTTTTGCTGTTGCACATGGATTAAAAAATATACGCGAACTGACTGTAATCAACCCTGCAAGTGGAGTAGAAAAGAGTTTGGCACCTGCAATAATTTAATTTGATAAATAAGTTAAATAAAGGAACGTTTCATTAACGTTGTGAGAAATGATGGGTTGCTCTACCGATTAACAGAATGAAAGTTCTGTCCAAAATAACAATATGATTTATTAAGACTAAACACAAAATAATAAACAAAAACACATGAAACATTTATAATACATCAAATTGGCTCAAATTGGATACTCAAACAAACGCTGTGAAGGTGAAGTTGTCCCTAAACTAGATTGTGAGGTTTAAGACGAAGTGGTATGTGGAGCCAATTCTTTGCCACTCAAATCTTAAGAGAGACACACAGCTAACCCAACATTAATTGCTGCTACTCAAGACAGAACAAAGTTAGAAAAAGACGAACAGGCGCGCTCTGCTGAGCTCTGATTATCACCTAGGAAAATCCCTATCTGCCGGTGCTGCGGACATACATTACCAAACTGTCTTCTTAACTGCCAGAACACGATCTGGCGTACCGGAGGCGATGGCTGGTTGCTTCGACGTCCTCGACCGAAAGGCGAGAGCCGACTACCTAGAGCAGCCGTACAGGCCGTGCCCGCATCTCGTGGTCGTGCGGTAGCGTTCTCGCTTCCCACGCCCGGGTTCCGGGGTTCGATTCCCGGCGGGGTCAGGGATTTTCTCTGCCTCGTGATGGCTGGGTGTTGTGTGCTGTCCTTAGGTTAGTTAGGTTTAAGTAGTTCTAAGTTCTAGGGGACTGATGACCATAGATGTTAAGTCCCATAGTGCTCAGAGCCATTTCGTACAGGCCGAACACACAACATTTCCGCCCCCACGACAGTGGCCGTGGTTAAACGTTCCAATCAGCAACTCGAAAACCGGCGGAAAATTCCACTCTATTGCCGGAGCACTACCATTCCACCAATGGAGATTCTTGGCGCCAATTTCTGCGCTGATTTTGCTACGTCACGGAGCTATGCCCTGAGCAAGCCAATCACAGTTACTATTTTGCAGACTGCCTGGGTACACAAGTCATTCCCATGCCTCACTGGTAGCCCACCAGAAAGTGTTTTCGCTAAGTTTCTGCGAAGTAACGGAACCTCTAGCCTAGCCGCTACTTCAGACCCCTCCGGGCGTGTCTTTTGACAATGTCGGCGTCTGCAAAGCATTCACTCGACGTCCTCACACCTGTCGGCTTAACCCTTTCCAGATCAGCAGAGCCCACCTGTCACTGGACCACCCGGGTGACGAGAGACGCTGCATGGGAAGTCCGCGTGTGAAGGAATAGCGACTTTTCACTGCATGCAATTAGAGAGGAAAATCGTAAGATAGAAATATTAGAGGGGGCAACTCTTGATCTACTAAAGAAATAGAATTTTATTATCTAGATGGAACTCTTCTCTATATATCTGTCTACTCACTGAACTGAATATGAATCTGTTGATGAAATTATTAAAACTCTCTGTGGTCACTTGTTTATCAGCCGTGTTTCATATCTTTGGCATTAAAACGTAGTCAGTGATGCTGCAACGGAAAATATCGTTCACTGGTCAACTTAATAACTATTATTGGAGTGAAGTAGCTGGTGACTATACAGGGTGTCCCAACATCTTGAACACCATATAATAATTTCAGAGCCGGCCGGAGTGGCCGTGCGGCTCTAGGCGCTACAGTCTGGAACCGCGTGACCACTTCGGTCGCAGGTTCGAATCCTGCCTCTGGCATGCATGTGTGTGATTTCCTTAGGTTAGTTAGGTTTAATTAGTTCTGAGTTCTAGGCGACTGATGACCTCAGAAGTTAAGTCGCATAGTGCTCAGAGCCATTTGAGCCAATAATTTCAGCCTACAAGCAAAATAAAAAATTTATGAAGCAAATCTTGTTTAGCTACCAGGCGGAAGTTAACCACCCAGCTCGTTTACTTGTATCTTTGTTCACAACTTAGTTAGATATGGCCAGCGGTATACGTCTTTTTTCAGTAACAAGCTAAGCACTGTGCGGATATTCTCTTTGCCAATTTTCTGTTACAAACCAAAACAAAAAATAAATTGTGTTTGTAGCGTAATATCGAAAAAATTTCACATATTCGTGGTACTTGCTTTTAAATTATGAAACGCTTTCTGTACGCTGCGCGCAACTGCTTCGCATGTCTGCCATGCTATTTTCTAGAAGTCTCTATGGACACACCTCTTCATAACTGCGTACATGCTTATCGTTTTCGCCTACAACCGTTTTCATTTCGCAGTTGAAAGCTGTCGGAAGTATTGTCAGGTGTCAGGGATTTCCTGATGTTGACAGGACCGCATGAGAATCTTAGTAGTAGAGGATAACTACATTGAACCCTTATGCATCATGCAGCATTTTTTTTCACTTATCTCAGTGTTTATAATGTCGCATCTCTTGCACTATGTCTTGTACAGCGATATATTTGTGGAATTAAATTCAACGACAAATGTGGACACTGTCTGCGAGATAGGTTGCAAGCAGAGTTAGCAGCACACAAGTAATATACACTCCTGGAAATTGAAATAAGAACACCGTGAATTCATTGTCCCAGGAAGGGGAAACTTTATTGACACATTCCTGGGGTCAGATACATCACATGATCACACTGACAGAACAACAGGCACATAGACACAGGCAACAGAGCATGCACAATGTCGGCACTAGTACAGTGTATATCCACCTTTCGCAGCAATGCTGGCTGCTATTCTCCCATGGAGACGATCGTAGAGATGCTGGATGTAGTCCTGTGGAACGGCTTGCCATGCCATTTCCACCTGGCGCCTCAGTTGGACCAGCGTTCGTGCTGGACGTGCAGACCGCGTGAGACGACGCTTCATCCAGTCCCAAACATGCTCAATGGGGAACAGATCCGGAGATCTTGCTGGCCAGGGTAGATGACTTACACCTTCTAGAGCACGTTGGGTGGCACGGGATACATGCGGATGTGCATTGTCCTGTTGGAACAGCAAGTTCCCTTGCCGGTCTAGGAATGGTAGAACGATGTGTTCGATGACGGTTTGGATGTACCGTGCACTATTCAGTGTCCCCTCGACGATCACCAGTGGTGTACGGCCAGTGTAGGAGATCGCTCCCCACACCATGATGCCGGGTGTTGGCCCTGTGTGCCTCGGTCGTATGCAGTCCTGATTGTGGCGCTCACCTGCACGGCGCCAAACACGCATACGACCATCATTGGCACCAAGGCAGAAGCGACTCTCATCGCTGAAGACGACACGTCTCCATTCGTCCCTCCATTCACGCCTGTCGCGACACCACTGGAGGCGGGCTGCACGATGTTGGGGCGTGAGCGGAAGACGGCCTAACGGTGTGCGGCACCGTAGCCCAGCTTCATAGAGACGGTTGCGAATGGTCCTCGCCGATACCCCAGGAGCAACAGTGTCCCTAATTTGCTGGGAAGTGGCGGTGCGGTCCCCTACGGCACTGCGTAGGATCCTACGGTCTTGGCGTGCATCCGTGCGTCGCTGCAGGCCGGTCCCAGGTCGACGGGCACGTGCACCTTCCGCCGACCACTGGCGACAACATCGATGTACTGTGGAGACCTCACGCCCCACGTGTTGAGCAATTCGGCGGTACGTCGACCCGGCCTCCCGCATGCCCACTATACGCCCTCGCTCAAAGTCCGTCAACTGCACATACGGTTCACGTCCACGCTGTCGCGGCATACTACCAGTGTTAAAGACTGCGATGGAGCTCCGTATGCCACGGCAAACTGGCTGACACTGACGGCGGCGGTGCACAAATGCTGCGCAGCTAGCGCCATTCGACGGCCAACACCGCGGTTCCTGGTGTGTCCGCTGTGCCGTGCGTGTGATCATTGCTTGTAGAGCCCTCTCGCAGTGTCCGAAGCAAGTATGGTGGGTCTGACACACCGGTGTCAATGTGTTCTTTTTTCCATTTCCAGGAGTGTATTTAAACGTCACGCATGATGCTGTGGTTTTTCACGCATCTCGTTGCTTACGACAGGGCGTCCCAACCTTTTCAGCTGGCGGACCCCTTCTTCAGTCGAAAATCCATGGCGGACCCCTAGTCAGTCAAGAGCACAGTAACTTTACATTTCAGAGCTAAACCCATGGGAACTGAAAGCTTCTTAATGCAAGTGCCATGTTCCCAATCCAATGACCCCCCCCCCCCCCCCTGAAGTATCAATAGCCTTTGGTTTAGCGATGAATGAAAACAACTTGAAATTAACGATCCAATTTGAATTCCCACTGTATCCAACACTTACTAGGGATTTACTCACTTTGTTCAAAGCACTATAGCCTGATAAAAATTACTTGGTAATTGAAATTTCACACGATGGAGCTGTCTTCCTCCAAGAGCAATCAACGTCACGTCCAAACTGTTCGCTGTTGACAAGCTGCCGCCTATGGTCTGTTCACTTCCATTATTTGGCTAATGCTGCGTAAGGAGAATGCATATTTCGGAACAGTCGTGCGTGTGTGTGTGTGTGTGTGTGTGTGTGTGTGTGTGTGTGTGTGTGTGTGTGGTTTTTTTTTTAAATCCGAAGAAAAATGTTCAAATATATGTAAAGTCTTCCTTTGGTCGTCCTCCCTCCTCATTCATTTCAAGTGGAAACGTCCCTTGTTGTGAATGCGATGGAGAAACTGCACCCTTCTTCAGTGATCCTGACTTCAGCCGCCGATACATGTTAGAAGTAATAAACTGGTCAAAAATCGACTTATGAAATAGGTAGTGCACTGACAAAGCGAGTTTAACATATAACGATGCCTGGGGCCGCATACATGCCAGCGAGCGCTGTGATTGGTCGACCATGCTCGCTCCGCGCATGCGTAAAAGGTTTCAGCGCATCTAGCGCCGTGAGCCAGCGCACGAACGACCCCCGTATTGTTGCGAAACAGTCGATCAGAGAAGCCGCATTCTCCGGCACTAAACTGTGGATACGCTCTCACTTAGGAACCGCAAAGGCTGCTTGTGGATACGACCTGAAGCAAAAGTACACATGTTTCTCACACGAAAAAAAGATAGTGATGAATTTGATTTTCACATTTTCATTCAATAATTTTACTAATTATTTTACACGATTTGGTGAAAGGTGGCCGCGGATCCCCTAGAAAGAGGCGGCGGACCCCTAATGGGTCCGCGGACAACACGCTGGGAAGCCCTGGCTTACGACGTCGTATCTCTTGAACTATGAGAGGTGGTTCATACTCTCCACAGCTGTTGTTGCCTCACGGTAATGGATATTTGCATCAAGTTTGCTTGAAATCGGTCCTGTGATTTAGGAGTAGATGTCGAACATACAAATACGCACGCATACATGTAATCATTCTTATAATATGTATGGATTTTGTAATCGACTACCTCTCCTCAACACCTGTGCAAATACGTATTACGTACTGAAGTCAACACAAGATTCAATTTAATAACAAACGGTAATGGGGATTTGTAATACCCTTTTGTGTTGTAATACATTGTGGGCACAAAAAACAAAGGTGCTCACACTCGTGAAACGCATTGGATGACAGAATTCGGCACTGCTTCCAGTACTGCCTGGTCAGATGAATAAATTAAAAGCAAGCTCGATACATTTTACGTGTTCTCTGGCGTTGCTGAAGTACCGCGATTGACAACCCTTTCATGGATCCAGAGGAATTACGTCAGGATTTGAAGCAGCCCAAGCCACTGTTCGTCCACGACCAATCCACTATCCAGCATGTCTTCGCTTAAGACCACGATATGCACAAAGGCAGTATGTGCTGAACATCTATCGTGTTGGTACCTCTCACACCTTCTGCCTAAAAAGTTTCAAAAATGGTTCAAATGGCTCTAAGCACTATGGGACTTAACATCTGAGGTCTGTCCCCTAGACTTAGATCTACTTAAACCTAACTAACGTAAGGATATCACACACACCCATGCCCGAGGCACGATTCTAACCTGCGACCGTAGCAGCAACGCGGTTCCGGACTGAAGCGCCTAGAACCGATCGGTCACAGCGGCCGGCACCAAAAAGGTCATAGACCGATTTTACACTTGGCGTACAAGCGTCGTCAGGGCAGTGACTACGGTGGCAGCTTGAACTAACTACTATGAACAACAGATGTGCACTTGAACTAACAACTGTAAACAAGAGATGCGTAATCGACCAGTCAGTTGCGAGCAGGCAGTTTTAAGTAATTGACGTTATTGTATCATAAATCTTAGTGGAGCAACATCTGTAAGTTTTCAAGACATACTTCAGAATATTCCTAAGAAGGGAAAAGTGTATGCATTATCTGTTCCGCACATCATCGCTCCCAAACACAAAAACAATCATGCGTGGACGCCTTGTGTGGCTGGAATGACGTGAAGAACGCAGACAGCTATTTTCTGGAAAAACTCCTCGCGGGTATCGAGCCTTGGCGTGTCAATACGATCCTGTCTCAAAACAACGAAGAGCGGAATAAGCCTCTTATGGTTCGACAAGACCGAAGAAGCTGCGAATCTAACATGCGAGTTGAATAACATCCCAAAGATGGACTTTTCTGGCGATTTCACATCGTTTTATGAACAGTCTTTCCGTTCTACTAAAGTAGGGGGAAGCCTATATAGAACACATGAAGCACTAAAACCACAATCTTAAGTTATCTCTACTTTTTGTTAAGCCAGTCTAGAAACTGACGGGGTAAACATTATGATTTGTAGCGGCATTCCGCCTAGAAGATGGGGAAGAATTCGTATGAGAAAGTTGGCATTCACCCTGCCGTTTAGCAGACCATTTGAAGAAATAAGTGTAGCACCAAGCACGCTGATGTTCCTTGTGTCTATGACATCATGGGTTTTCGCTGAACTAATAAAGCATATTCTCTGTATTTGTCTGACCTTTGTTTGAAAAGGGACATTCTTCGGTAAAAAAAAAAAAAAAAGAAAAAACATCGAAGGTGAAGTTGTGGTTACCGAAGATTCACAGCTGTCCCCACATGATTCTGGAAATCACTCGCTTGCAGTTCCTGGCGTAAGAGTACATGAAAACACTGGCGACATGTTAGAATGCGATTAACGCTTATTTTAGTTATGCAAGTTGTGTAAGTACATGATGAAAGGCCCCCAGGATGCCGTAAAATTAAGATTTATTAAATGGCTGTGAGCACTATGGGGTCATCAGTCCCCTAGAACTTAGAACTACTTAAACCTAACTAACGACATCACACACATCCATGCCCGAGGCGGGATTCGAACCTGCGACCGTAGCTGTCGCGCGGTTCCAGACTTAAGCGCCTAGAACCGCTAGGCCACACCGGCCGGCTTAATATTTATTAAAAATCAAAAAATTTGAAGCACCGAGTAACCACAGGGTTCGCAAAGACGTTAATTATGAATGTGCTGTAAGGCGCAGACAAACGAAAACATTTTATAATTCAGTTTGTTGTACTGTTTTTTGTTTTGTTTTAGACACACATTCTAAATCTACATCTACATGATTACTCTGCAATTCACACTTAAGTGCCTGGCACAGGGTTCATCGAACCATTTTCATACAACCTCTCTATCATTCCACTCTCGAATGGCGCGTGGGAAAAAGGAACACCTAAATCTTTTCGGTCGAGTTCTGATTTCTCATATTTTATTGTGATGATCATTTTTCCCTACGTAGGTGGGTACCAACAAAATATTTACGCATTCGGAAGAGAAAGTTGGTGATTGCAAGTTCGTTAGTAGATCTTGCCGCAAAGAAAACCGCCTTTTTCAGTGACTTCCACGCCAACTCGCGTATCATATCAGTGACACTCTCACCCCTATTGCGCGACAACACGAAACGAGCTGGCCTTCTTTGCACTTTTTCAATGTCGTCCGTCAATCCTACCTGGTAAGGATCCCACACCGCGCAGCAATATTCCAGCAGAGGACGGACAGGTATAATGTAGACTGTCGCATCTTGTAAGTGTTCTGCCAACAAAGCGCAGTCTTTGTTTCGCCTTCCCCACAATATTATCTATGTGGTCTTTCCAATTTAAGTTGCTGGTGATTGTAATTCCTAGGTATTTGCTCGAATTGACAGCCCTTAGATTTGTGCGACTGATCGTATACCCAAAATTTATCGAATTTCTTTTAGCACCCATGTGGATGATGTCGCACTTTTCTTTTAGTGCCAATTGCCACTTTTCACATCATACAGAAATTCTCTCTAGATCATTTTGTAATTGGAATTGATCGTTTGATGATTTTACTAGACGGTCATCTGCAAACAATCTGACGGGACTGCTCAGATTATCACCTAGATCCTTTACGTAAATCAGGAACAGCAGATGGCCTTTTTTTTTTTTTGTTCATCAGTCTACTGACTGGTTTGATGCGGCCCGCCACGAATTCCTTTCCTGTGCTAACCTCTTCATCTCCGAGTAGCATTTGCAACCTACGTCCTCAATTATTCGCTTGACGTATTCCAATCTCTGTCTTCCTCTACATTTTTTGCCCTCTACAGCTCCCTCTAGTACCATGGAAGTCATTCCCTCATGTCTTAGCAGATGTCCTATCTTCCTGTCCCTTCTCCTTATCAGTGTTTTCCACATATTCCTCTCCTCTCCGATTCTGCGCAGAACCTCCTCATTCCTTACCTTATCAGTCCACCTAATTTTCAACATTCGTCTATAGCACCACATCTCAAATGCTTCGATTCTCTTCTGTTCCGGTTTTCCCACAGTCCATGTTTCACTACCATACAATGCTGTACTCAAGACGTACATCCTCAGAAATTTCTTCCTCAAATTAAGGCCGGTATTTGATATTAGTAGACTTCTCTTAGCCAGAAACGCCTTTTTTGCCATAGCGAGTCTGCTTTTGATGTCCTTCTTGCTCCGTCCGTCATTGGTTATTTTACTGCCTAGGTAGCAGAATTCCTTAACTTCACTGACTTCGTGACCATCAATCCTGATGTTAAGTTTGTCGCTGTTCTCATTTCTACTACTTCTCATTACCTTCGTCTTTCTCCGATTTACTCTCAAACCATACTGTGTACTCATTAGACTGTTCATTCGGTTCAGCAGATCATTTAATTCTTCTTCACTTTCACTCAGGATAGCAATGTCATCAGCGAATCGTATCATTGATATTCTTTCACCTTGTATTTTAATTACACTCCTGAACCTTTCTTTTATTTCCATCATTGCTTCCTCGATGTACAGATTGAAGAGTAGGGGCGAAAGGCTACAGCCTTGTCTTACACCCTTCTTAATACGAGCACTTCGTTCTTGATCGTCCACTCTTATTATTCCCTCTTGGTTGTTGTACATATTGTATATGACCCGTCTCTCCCTGTAGTTTACCCCTACTTTCTTCAGAATCTCAAACAGCTTGCACCATTTTACATTGTCGAACGCTTTTTCCAGGTCGACAAATCCTATGAAAGTGTCTTGATTTTTCTTTAGCCTTGCTTCCATTATTAGCCGTAACGTCAGAATTGCCTCTCTCGTCCCTTTACTTTTCCTAAAGCCAAATTGATCGTCACCTAGCGCATTCTCAATGTTCTTTTCCATTCTTCTGTATATTATTCTTGTAAGCAGCTTTGATGCATGAGCTGTTAAGCTGATTGTTCGATAATTCTCGCACTTGTCAGCTCTTGCCGTCTTCGGAATTGTGTGGATGATGCTTTTCCGAAAGTCAGATGGTATTTCGCCAGATTCATATATTCTACACACCAACGTGAATAGTCGTTTTGTTGCCACTTCCCCCAATGATTTTAGAAATTCTGATGGAATGTTATCTATCCCTTCTGCCTTATTTGACCGTAAGTCCTCCAAAGCTCTTTTAAATTCCGATTCTAATACTGGATCCCCTATCTCTTCTAAATCGACTCCTGTTTCTCCTTCTATCACATCAGACAAATCTTCACCCTCATAGAGGCTTTCAATGTATTCTTTCAACCTATCTGCTCTCTCCTCTGCATTTAACAGTGGAATTCCCGTTGCACTCTTAATGTTACCACCGTTGCTTTTAATATCACCAAAGGTTGTTCTGACTTTCCTGTATGCTGAGTCTGTCCTTCCGACAATCATATCTTTTTCGATGTCTTCACATTTTTCCTGCAGCCATTTCGTCTTAGCTTCCCTGCACTTCCTATGTATTTCATTCCTCAGCGACTTGTATTTCTGTTTTCCTGATTTTCCCGGAACATGTTTGTACCTCCTCCTTTCATCAATCAACTGAAGTATTTCTTCTGTTACCCATGGTTTCTTCGCAGCCACCTTCTTTGTACCTATGTTTTCCTTCCCAACTTCTGTGATGGCCCTTTTTAGAGATGTCCATTCCTCTTCAACTGTACTGCCTACTGCGCTATTCCTTATTGCTGTATCTATAGCGTTAGAGAACTTCAAACGTATCTCGTTATTCCTTAGTACTTCCGTATCCCACTTCTTTGCGTATTGATTCTTCCTGACTAATGTCTTGAACTTCAGCCTACTCTTCATCACTACTATATTGTGATCTGAGTCTATATCTGCTCCTGGGTACGCCTTACAATCCAGTATCTGATTTCGGAATCTCTGTCTGACCATGATGTAATCTAATTGAAATCTTCGCGTATCTCTTGGCCTTTTCCAAGTATACCTCCTCCTCTTGTGATTCTTGAACAGGGTATTCGCTATTACTAGCTGAAACTTGTTACAGAACTCAATTAGTCTTTCTCCTCTTTCATTCCTTGTCCCAAGCCCATATTCTCCTGTAACCTTTTCTTCTACTCCTTCCCCTACAACTGCATTCCAGCCGCCCATGACTATTAGATTTTCGTCCCCCATTACATGCTGCATTACCCTTTCAATATCCTCATACACTTTCTCTATCTGTTCATCTTCAGCTTGCGACGTCGGCATGTATACCTGAACTATCGTTGTCGGTGTTGGTCTGCTGTCGATTCTGATTAGAACAACCCGGTCACTGAACTGTTCACAGTAACACACCCTCTGCCCTACCTTCCTATTCATAACGAATCCTACACCTGTTATACCATTTTCTGCTGCTGTGGATATTACCCGATACTCATCTGACCAGAAATCCTTGTCTTCCTTCCACTTCACTTCACTGAGCCCTACTATATCTAGATTGAGCCTTTGCATTTCCCTTTTCAGATTTTCTAGTTTCCCTACCACGTTCAAGCTTCTGACATTCCACGCCCCGACTCGTAGAGCGTTATCCTTTCGTTGATTATTCAATCTTTTTCTCATGGTAACCTCCCCCTTGGCAGTCCCCTCCCGGAGATCCGAATGGGGGACTATTCCGGAATCTTTTGCCAATGGAGAGATCATCATGACACTTCTTCAATTACAGGCCACATGTCCTGTGGATACACGTTACGTGTCTTTAATGCAGTGGTTTCCATTGCCTTCTGCATCCTCATGTCGTTGATCATTGCTGATTCTTCCGTCTTTAGGGGCAATTTCCCACCCCTAGGGTGGCAGAATGAGGCTGACTTCTTATGCCGGAAGTCTTCGGCCGCCAATGCTGATTATTTATCAAAATTTAGGCAGTGGCGGGGATCGAACCCGGGACCGAATACGTTTTTATTATGAATCAAAGACGCTACCCCTAGACCACGGGTTCAGAGGGCCTATGACACCACTTTGCGGAACGCCAGATATTACTTCTGTTCTACTCGATGGTTTACCGTCTATCACTACGAACTGTGACCTCTCTGAGAGGAAATCACGAATCCAGTCACACAACTGAGACGATAGTCCACATGCACGCAATTTTATTAAGAGTCGCTTGTGAGGAACTGTATCAAAAGCCTTGTGGAAATCTAGGAATATGGAATCGATCTGAGATCCCTTGTCGACAGCACTCATTAGTTCATGGCAATAAAGAGATACCTGTGTTGCACAAAAACGATATTTTCTGAATCCTTGTTGGTTATGTATCAATAAGTCATTTTCTTCAAGGTGCTTCATAATGCTCGAGTACAGTATATGCTCCAAAATCCTACTGCAAATTGAGGTCAGTGATATGGGTCTGTAATTCAGTGGGTTACTCCTATTTCCTTTCTTGAATATTGGTGTGACCTGTGCTACTTTCCAGTCTTTAGGAACAGACCTTTCGTCAAGTGAGCGGTTGTATATGATTGCTAAGAAAGGCGCTATTGTGTCTGCATACTCCGAAAGGAATCTGATTGGTATACCATCCGGACCGGAAGACTTGCCTTTCTTAAGTGATTTGAGTTGTTTCGCAACACCTAAGATATCTACTTTTATATCACTCGTGCTAACAGTTGTTCGGGTTTCGAATTCTGTAATATTTACTTCGTCTTCTTTCGTGAAGGAATTACGGAAAACTGTATTTAGTAACTCCGCTTTAGTGACACCATCATCAGTAACATTTCCATCGCTATCGCGCAGTGACGGTTCAAAATGGCTCTGAGCACTATGGGACTTAACTTCTGATGTCATCAGTCTCCCAGAACTTAGAACTACTTAAACCTAACTAACCTAAGGACATCACACACACCCATGCCCGAGGCAGGATTCGAACCTGCGACCGTAGCGGTCGCGCGGTTCCAGACTGTAGCGCCTAGAACCGCTCGGCCACCTCGGCCGGCGCAGTGATGGTATTGACTTTTTTTTTTTTGCCACTGGTGTGCTTTACATACGACCAGAATCTCTTTAGGTTTTCTACCATATTTTGAGACAATGTTTCACTGTGGAAACTATTAAAAGCATCTCGCATTCACGTCCGCACTAAATTTCGAGCTTCTGTTAAACCTAGCCAGTCTTGGGGATTTTGCGTTCTTCTGAATTTGGCATGCCTTTTTTGTTGTTTCTGCAACAGTGTTCTGACGTGTTTTGTGTACCACGGTGGATCAGTCCCGTCTCTTATTAACTTATGCGGTGTGAATATATCTATTCCTGTCGATACTGTATCTTTGAATTTGAGCGATATCTGGTCTGCACTTACATAATTAGCTTGGAAGGAATGGAGACTCTCTCTTAGGAAGACATCAAGCGAATTTTTATCTGCTGTTTTAAATAGGTATATTTTGCGTTTATTTTTAGTGGTTTTGGATGATATGGTTTTGAGTCTCGCCACAATGACCTTGTGTTCACTAATCCCTGTATCCGTCATGACGCTCTCAATTAGATCAGGATTATTTGTGGCTAAGAGGTCAAGTTTGTTTTCTCAACCATTTACAATTCGTGTGGGCTCATGAACTAATTGTTCAAAGTAATTTTCAGAGCAAGCGTTTTGTACAATTTCGGAAGATGTTTCCTGTCTACCACCAACTTTGAACATGCATTTTCGCCAGCAAATCGAGGGTAGATTGAAGTCTCCACCAATTATAACTGTATGAGTGGGGTAGTTATTTGTAATGAGAGTCAAGTTTTCTTTGAACCGTTCAGCTATTATATTATCTGAGTCGGGGGATTCGTATGTAGAAGGACGATGTGGACGTGCGATTTTAGAGGTGAAGTATTGCGATCTCGATGAATTATATGTGTGAGTGAATAATATAATGTTAAAGAATCGTATCAAGGATTTTATTTAGTGAAGTAAGTGAAGAGGAAAATTACAGGAAGAGGATTTTTGTGATTACGACAAGCGCCTGTGTCCCCAAGTCCTTCGCCGCCTGCAGCTTCAACAAAAATGTAAGGAAGTCCGATGCTCTAAAGAATACCAAACTTTCAGGAAACATTCCTCACACACAAGGAAAGGAAATATGTTATGTGGACATGTGTCCGGAAACGCTTACTTTCCATGTTAGAGCCCATTTTATTACTTCTCTTCAAATCACATTAATCGTGAAATGGAAACACACAGCAACAGAACGTACCAACGTGACTTCAAACAATTTGTTACAGGAAATGTTCAAAATGTCCTCCGTTAGCGAGGATACATGCATCCACCCTCCGTCGCATGGAATCCCTGATGCGCTGATGCAACCCTGGAGAATGGCGTATTGTATCACAGCCGTCCACAATACGAGCACGAAGAGTCTCTACATTTGGTACGGGGGTTGCGTAGAGAAAGGCTTTCAAATGCCCCCATAAATGAAAGTCAAGAGGGTTGAGGTCAGGAGAGCGTGGAGGCCATGGAATTGGTCCGCCTCTACCAATCCATCGGTCACCGAATCTGTTGTTGAGAAGCGTACGAACACTTCGACTGAAATGTGCAGGAGCTCCATCGTGTATGAACCACATGTTGTGTCGTACTTGTAAAGGCACAGGTAGAGTATCCCGTATGAAATCATGATAACGTGCTCCATTGGGCGTAGGTGGAAGAACATGCGGCCCAATCAAGACATCACCAACAACGCCTGCCCAAACGTTCAAAGAACATGTCAACACAAGCACCGAAGTCAACATTACCTTCCTTCAATTGGGCCAACTGGCGGTGAATCGAGGAAGTACAGTACATACGTACGAAACTAGAATGAGCTCTAACATGGAAATTAAGCGTTTCCGGACACATGTCCACATAACATCTTTTCTTTATTTGTGTGTGAGGAATGTTTCCTGAACGTTTGGCCGTACCTTTTTGTAACACCCTGTATATACGACCGTGACAGGACTTCTGGGCAGTGGTCGTGAGTAACGTTTGTTAACCATGGTTATAGTAAGAATTTTCTATTGTTATGAATTATAAAAATTAATAGCCTGTTTTTTCTGTTTTCATGAATCACGACGGGGAGTAAGTATTTTGTAAAGGCAAAAATTGAGGAGAAAAATTTTGGAAGGGATAAGAATTGGACGCAGGTTACGTGAAAATTTTTCCATAGTAAGTGGTTTTATTCGGCGCGGCAAAGGTAGGATGGCTACGTAAGTTTCTTACATGATACGCTTGGTAGCGCCTCTTTTGATGTAGATAGAAACCTTTTCCTCATTGTTTCCTTCATTGGATTTTATTGGCAAAAAATTTACAGAAATATTTCAGTGTGGTACACATTGTCAGTAAAACATAAAGATTTGTGATACAATAGTTTATCATAAAAGACGTAAAACAAGCTTTGACGTTACGTAATTTACATTTACCAAGTGTAATAATTAGTGTATGAAATTTTTAATATTTTTCTGTAATTTCGATTCTTTGAAAAGTCATATAACATGGCCGAAAAATACATGCCCATTTTTGACAGCGACAATGTAATCAGCCAAGATGGCGGAGAATTGCGAGATCGAACAATTGAAGTTCAGTCGCCATGTATGCCTACTGCCGAAGGTTTAAGCAGATCAGAGATGAGTGTCGCAGGAGTGACAAATGACAGCGACGCTCCACAACAGAGTAACCTTGACGACACAATGTTTACAATTGACGAGACAATGTCACGCACCTCCCAGAGCGACATACAACTCATGAATGAAACGTCGGTGGACGATCTAAATATGAATCTTGACAACACGTTGCAAACACCACTTGGTCACAACACAAACATTAACATGGGAAGTACAGTGGACAGCAACCACAGTAGTACAACTGGAGTACTGTTGTGGCAGCTACTATCTAATATAATTGCTAAATTTGATGATATGAAACACAATATAAACACCAATTTCAGTAAATTGACACAAGATATTAACACGGTAAAACAGCAACAAAACACTGTTACACAAGATCTAAATACAATGAAGCAAGAACAAAAACGAGTATTCAAGGATTTGCAAGAGAGTCTCACAGAAATTCGATGACTTAGCCAAAAATTTTCGCACTGAAATCGACGAAAAATTGAATGATATGGAAACACAGGTGAAGCGTGAAGTACTTTCTGAAGTTAACAGCAGCATTACGGAGGTAAAACAGAAGGTAGATTCTTTAAATGACGATCGCGATCTAGTTGAACAATAGATAAAGAAAATCACATACGCAAACACAAACATTGAAGCCACACAAAACCTGTTGGTATCGAGAGCAAAAAAGGTAACCACTGCCGTTAACAAACTAAATAAAGACTATGAAGGCGTACCTCTTGCTGTAGGAGAGCTTACTTTAAGGGCAGCAACATTAGAAGTTGACTCAGCATGTGCGAAGGAGAGAGAGAAGAGTAATGAAAACCTGAGTGATATCATTAGTCAAGCTGAAGCAGGTACGCTAGATAAGGGTAACACCACTGCAGAGAATTTATTAACCAATTGAAAGTTATACACAGATGTAGTAGAAAAGGCCATTCAGGAAAAAGAAAATGAAATCTCTGAACAAAGTAAACGTTAACGTACAAGCCGCGGAAAATAGGATCCGCAATCTTTTAGAAGAATGTATTACCGGATCTCGATATACGAATGCAAATAATACGCAGACTACAGTGAACAAACTACAACCCGTTGGTATCCACAAACTATAACGAGTCTCACAGCAGGTACCAGTGACAGTTGTAGATTGTAAAATGTAAACATACGCACAACTCCAATAACTGAACAATTACCAGCCGGAATTGTGGGTAACTACAAAAACAATATAAATACGATCGAAAATGCCACGAATCTGTCAACTATATTTGCAGACGAAGTTTTGCTGAGACGTCGACAATTTCCTACATTTACTACCGAAGATAAAAGAATGATTCCCGCAGCATTTATTAGTGCTTTTCGTCTTGTATTTCCACGCAACTGGGCGGAAGCACAGAAAATCAGATTTGTTGTGAGATATACGCAAGGCGAAGTGCTCTTACAGGCAACTGAAGTGGCCGAACGTCGCAGCACTTATACACTCCTGGAAATTGAAATAAGAACACCGTGAATTCATTGTCCCAGGAAGGGGAAACTTTATTGACATATTTTCCTGGGGTCAGATACATCACATGATCACACTGACAGAACCACAGGCACATAGACACAGGCAACAGAGCATGCACAATGTCGGCACTAGTACAGTGTATATCCACCTTTCGCAGCAATGCTGGCTGCTATTCTCCCATGGAGACGATCGTAGAGATGCTGGATGTAGTCCTGTGGAATGGCTTGCCATGCCATTTCCACCTGGCGCCTCAGTTGGACCTGCGTTCGTGCTGGACGTGCAGACCGCGTGAGACGACGCTTCATCCAGTCCCAAACATGCTCAATGGGGGACAGATCCGGAGATCTTGCTGGCCAGGATAGTTGACTTACACCTTCTAGAGCACGTTGGGTGGCACGGGATACATGCGGACGTGCATTGTCCTGTTGGAACAGCAAGTTCCCTTGCCGGTCTAGGAATGGTAGAACGATGGGTTCGATGACGGTTTGGATGTACCGTGCACTATTCAGTGTCCCCTCGACGATCACCAGTGGTGTACGGCCAGTGTAGGAGATCGCTCCCCACACCATGATGCCGGGTGTTGGCCCTGTGTGCCTCGGTCGTATGCAGTCCTGATTGTGGCGCTCACCTGCACGGCGCCAAACACGCATACGACCATCATTGGCACCAAGGCAGAAGCGACTCTCATCGCTGAAGACGACACGTCTCCATTCGTCCCTCCATTCACGCCTGTCGCGACACCACTGGAGACGGGCTGCACGATGTTGGGGCGTGAGCGGAAGACGGCCTAACGGTGTGCGGGACCGTAGCCCAGCTTCATGGAGACGGTTGCGAATGGTCCTCGCCGATACCCCAGGAGCAACAGTGTCCCTAATTTGCTGGGAAGTGGCGGTGCGGTCCCCTACGGCACTGCGTAGGATCCTACGGTCTTGGCGTGCATCCGTGCGTCGCTGCGGTCCGGTCCCAGGTCGACGGGCACGTGCACCTTCCGCCGACCACTGGCGACAACATCGATGTACTGTGGAGACGTCACGCCCCACGTGTTGAGCAATTCGGCGGTACGTCCACCCGGCCTCCCGCATGCCCACTATACGCCCTCGCTCAAAGTCCGTCAACTGCACATACGGTTCACGTCCACGCTGTCGCGGCATGCTACCAGTGTTAAAGACTGCGGTGGAGCTCCGTATGCCACGGCAAACTGGCTGACACTGACGGCGGCGGTGCACAAATGCTGCGCAGCTAGCGCCATTCGACGGCCAACACCGCGGTTCCTGGTGTGTCCGCTGTGCCGTGCGTGTGCTCATTGCTTGTACAGCCCTCTCGCAGTGTCCGGAGCGAGTATGGTGGGTCTGACACACCGGTGTCAACGTGTTCTTTTTTCCATTTCCAGGAGTGTATTTGAACGAGCTTTCCTCGACAAATACTGGTCTGAGGCAGTGCAAGAAAGACTCAGATGCGAGGTTTTCAACCCTGCCCCATTCAATAGCAGCAGGCCTGGGTGGCCGAACGGTTCTAGGCGCTACAGTCTGGAACCACGCGACCGCTACGGTCGCAGGTTCGAATCCTGCCTCGGGCATGGATGTGTGTGATTTCCTTACGTTAGTTAGGTTTAAGTAGTTCTAAGTTCTAGGGGACTGATGACCTCAGAAGTTGAGTCACATAGTGGTCAGAGCCATTTGAACCATTCAGTGGCAAACACAGTAGTCTATGGGGATACTTTGAAAAATACCTACACACGTTACTGGACGAACGCAATATCGCAAGTAGACGTGTTAAAAATTTTGAAAAGTCGTTTATCATCGGACATTAGAGAAAAATTAGTTACGACACCCGAGCACGACACAGAATATTTTCCGTCAGTGCTCGATTCTGTCGACTTAATCTATGAGGAAAGACCAGTACCCCATAAAGCAACAGAAAATCAGGCACAACAACAACATAATTATGTAAATCGGTCAGCAAAACGTGATTTAAACACACAGCAAAGTTGGCACACACAACAGCAAAACTACATACCCAGAGGTAATGAGTACAGTAACGGGAAGGCAAAAAACAAACGATTTAAAAGAATTTTCCAAAACATGGGTAATTTCAACGCACGAGCGAATTTCAACGCACGGGCGAATTACAATTCACCATCACAAGGCCCTATACCGAATATGAATAGAAACAGTCAGCCGCAGCAGTGGCCGCTGTACTGCAGCCTACCTTTGGGCAGCAAAATAACTGCACAGCAGGTAACGACACAAATTGGCGAAGTACATACACAGTGAAACTCACTGAAATTTCTCTAGATAATGAACTAAGTCACACTACGCCGTCGGAAAACACCCACCGTTCGTAGTTAAGCCCCAGGCTGTTGACCTCTCACGGAGTGGGGGCAAGGCAGAACTACAAACATGTTTCATAAGATTTGACAAATGAGGCGACATCAAGGATGATTTGAACCAGCATGAGTTAGATATAGTAGATAAAGTCAAGGAAGAACATGTACAAGCAATCACTAAGATGAAAATATTTAACATTGACACACAGTTAATTTTAGACACCAATTTTAGACTACCAATCTAATGTCAAATGCATTTTTTGTGAGCTGAAGAAGAGAGGCAAGTTCCCAACGTTTCCTGTACAAAGTTGCAAGGTGCAAACAGCTACAGGCAGTAAGACTAAATTGGTTAAGCATCAAGCACTTATTCCAGTACAATTTGAACATTTTACAGTGAAGTGCAACTTTCTTATAATTGTCTTATTGTCATGGACACATTTAGAATGTACAAAACACAGATTGACATAGGTAATGGTAAATACCACTTCTATGTAAAGGATCAGATATTTTCTATTGATTTAGTGAAAACACATGATGAAAGTAACAAAAACAAACCAGAGTCAAATGTCGTAGTACAATATTCCTTTCCAGCTGTGTATTTCACAAGCAAATTTGATTCTGAACAAGAAGCGAATACTGAGGTTAGTTGCGAAATGGTAGAGCAGAAACTAAGTGAATCACAAGAACTAAATGATATCCAGTGACAAGAACTTTCTAACTTGTTATTTAAGTATGCCAATGTTTTCAGTAAGGAGCCAGGAGTCATCAAAAACTATGAATATAAATTTGAAGTCCATTTTGTGTAATGTCATATACCATTCCATGGGCAAAACGAGAGGCAATAAGGGAAGAGATGAATCGTATGATTAAATGGGAAATTATACAACCTTCATTTTCACCCTATTGTAGTCCAATATTACCAGAAAGCAAACCAGATGATTCTGTAAGATTAGTTCTCGATGCTAGAGGTATCAATAAGACTATAATACCAGTACGCATAAGGCCAGACAATTTGGACGAACAGCTTCTAAAGTTTTACAGTACAAAATATTTCAGTGTACGTGATCTCAAAATGTCCTACTGGCAAATAAAACTCCATGAAGAAAGTAAAAAATATACAGCATTTGTTTGTGGGGGCAGAAGTTACGAATTCTGTGTTCTACCTTTTGAACTGAACATTAGCGCAGGAGTGTTTATATCTGAAATGGACAAGGTTTTAGGACCAGAACTGTTTATGTAGACGACCTGCTAATAGCCACGCCTACTTGGTTATAACATATCAGACTCATTGAACAGGTGCTTCAACGATTTGCAGATTACGGAGTAACAGCCAATTTAAAAAAGTCTAGTTTTGGTAAGGAGCAAGTCAAATTTTTAGGACATCTTGTGTCAAAACAAGATATATTACCTCATCCGAAAAAAAATTGATGCCATACGCAATTGTCCAGCTACAAGGAATTAAAAAAAACTAACAGCCTTTTTAAGACTAGCTTCATTTTTCGTAAATTCTTACAACTGATGAACAGAGATGCATTGCTGAACTTGTTACGAAAAAATAGGCTCTGGTTATGGGATAATAAGTGTCAAGGGGACTTTAATAACATTAAGCAGGCATATGTAAATGCAAACATTCTTAGCCACCCTGACATGTCCAAGGATTTTTCTCTATGCACAGATGCCTCATCTCAAGGGCTGGGGGCATTCTTATTCCACATGCGAGAGGAAGAAGGTAAGGAAGTACCCAAGGTCACCAGATCCGCTAGTCGCATGTTATCAGAAGCAGAAAGGTCTTACTCTGTGTCAGAATTGGAACTCGACGAATTTATAAGACACACACATGAAGTATGTGGACATTATGGAGTGAGCTAATGTACTGCAAAAATTGCAACACTTTGTTATTTTCCAAATTTGAGAAGGTGAGTCCTACAGGTATTAAGAAAGTGTACAATATGTCAAAAATCAAAACAGTCCAATGTGTCAAAATATACTGAGCTACACCCAATTCTCACAAAAAACCCTCTAGATATTGTAGCCCTGGACATAGCTGGTCCATGTCCAAGAAGCAAAGGAGGAGTAAAAATGCAACAACCACAAATATCAGAAAAAGAACTGAGGGAGACTATTTGAGAAGAGTAGGTAAACCAAAGGTACTACTAACTGATACTGCTTCGTATTTCTTTGGGCGGAAGTGGAAACAATTTATGACCCCACAGGGCATAAAGTACATATTAGCAAGTTTTTTTTCCACCCAGAAGCAAGCCCAATTGAACGAGTCTTTAAAGAAACTCCTTTCTTGTAAGTTGTCAATAACCTTCCACATTCTTCAACAGGTTTCACACCTAATGAATTGATGTTCCGGACAAATCAAAGGAATGAGTAGGAATCGTCCATAACAAAGGTACCCACTAGAGAAATGACACTACAAGATAAAATCAAGCCAAAGTTACTCTAGAAAACAGATGTAACCTCCCCTTGGAAAAATTTATGAATTATTGTGTTGGTAAACCCCTTACGTTATTTGATTTTCAAACAGCTGAGAAGAACTGAACGTACTCAGACATTTCTCTCTTTACTTATTCTGATCAACACTTAACTGACACACAATATTTTTAGCGCAACGCAATCTGACTTTCAATAATCCCTACAAAAGAATGGCCGTGACTATCAATAACCTATACCTTTCATGAATCACTTACCTCACAAAAATCTTCGTTACTCGAAGTACTGCAATATAGCGAGCTTATAAAGGCATATTTGCATGCCGAGCGTGAGTTTCCTCGGAAACGCGAAATATTAATTAAATAAATAATCAGTGACAAATAAATAAAGCCTATGGCACACAACTGCAGCGCTGTGTCGCTGATAAAACAAAAGCACAATTACGTTACTCTTATGTTTGATTAATTTAATGTAATATTGAGATTTAGATTATGAGTCCGCACCTACCGCAGCAGTCTTTGGAAACGATTTATTACGAAGTCCGATTATTCAGTTTTATTTCACGGTCAACTACGAGTAACATTGCCTTTACGAAAAAGCCATTGTCAAGCGTCTGATAACGAATAATCAATCGTCCACGTTCCAGATAAGCAAACACAATTGCAATCACAATCACCATCATACAGATAGAATAATCAATATCTAAATAACAATATATTTTTATTAATTTATTTTATTTATTTTATAAGCTTCAATACTGCCAGCTAAATAAAAGATTCCAACTACTGTAGGCACTAACTACTGATAGGCATAGTTAGCAAATAAAAGATTTTGAGACAGAACAAACAATGTATTTACCTTAATAATGTTCAAAAGTCGTCATATATTTATATCTATCAATCCATCACCTCAATCTTTACAAATTTTCTTTTTCTGGCGCACACACGTCCAGATCGTCCGCTTATAGTAACCACTCAAAATTCTGGCATCTCTCTTTCCACATCCACCACTGCTGGCAGCTCACCTCCAACCACACAACGCTATGCACTGTTCACATCCAATTGCCCAACACTACAATAGCACATATTCCAACAATGCAAACTAGCCACAGACTTCACACAGCACAGTCAGTGATTTTCATATAGAGCGCTACGTGGCGTTACCAGCATAAAAACCTAAACAGCCTACTTACACAGGGCCGAGCATAGAAGGAAAATTTGTAACAAGAAACTGAACGAGTCCTCTTACGTACTCACCCTGAATCGACAAAATTTGACAAACTTAATAATAAGTGGCAATTACTCTATTCAGGACCATATGTAATTTCGAAAATACCATACCCTGGGACGTACAGATTAGCCTCCGAGAAAACTGGAAGAGGCAAGGGTCTCTACCCTCGCAAAGATGTAAAAGCCTTTATAGAATAACGATGCCTGGAAACATTTTTTTTATCACAAGATAATAGTACAAAGTGTACATAATTCGAAGTGTAATTTTTCTTCTAGAATCTATCGTAAGGTAAAGTAATGTGTATAGACATAAGTGATTCTTTTGATTTGTACACATAGGCATAAAGATTATCAGCAATGAGAAGTAACACACCGCTTCCTTCGAAACGAAAGTATAAACGAAATTAGCTTATGGCTCAGCTGTGGCGTGCTCAACAATACGCTCTGACGTCAGTAGCAGGAGAGGAGACATTGTACTGTGCGCATACGTGACTGACTGGCTGAAGGCGCAGCCAAAATAGGAATGCAGTATGTACGTAACATAAATACAAAGTAAACGGAAATACTACATCTACTGTCTAAGAACTAAGGAACCTATAGATCAAGATTTAATTAAATACTAAGCTATATATAGTATATTTACAACCAAAAGGAAGCATTATGAAAAACTATACGAGACGTGTAAGCTAAGGACGAACGACAAAATACCGTAAGAAATGTCATATAATTTCCTTTGCAGGGAAAATGATCATAAAGGGTAACAGAATAAATGAATGTCTGTGAATTTAAAGAAAGTAGGAAAATATGTACGGACGTATGCAGTGACCAATGGTATCAGTAGCCATCGAGCTACGAAATGTAGCTTTAGGCTACCAGTGCATCGTCACGGCCCAGAAGAGAATTACGTCGAGAGCAGCAGGTACCAAATGAAGAAACGGGCCGCACCTCGAGTAAACAATTTAGTTATAAGGATATTTACAATAAAGGTCATAAGGCAAATGAAAAATGAAATATGCATCGTCGCAGTGTGTCTCAGTGACAATTATCAATACCTATTCGCTGCAGAGTACACATAAACATTTAAGCATGAGATTTTACGATAGCTAATTAATTTCTTATCGTCACCCATGAAAGCTTGAATAATGACATTTCCAGGTATTTGAGAAAGAGAAGTATACGATGGTTAGAACATCAGATATCACACTAAGCTATCCGTGAGTTGAAGTAAACAACACTGGTACATGAAGAACAACCTGACACTTCGTCATTGATTAGTCGGTACACATTATTTGAATGAAGCAAAAGTTCCTTGGCAACTAGTCCGTGATTGTACGAGTAACATTCCCTCATAAATACTTGAACCAGTAGATGTTCAAATGTGTGTCAAATCTTATGGGACTTAACTGCTAAGGTCATCAGTCCCTAAGCTTACACGCTACTTAACCTAAATTATCCTAAGGACAAATACACACACCCATGCCCGAGGGAAGACTCGAACCTCCGCCGGGACAAGCCGCTCAGTCCATGACTGCAGCGCCCAGCCGGCCGGAGTGGCCGAGCGGTTCTAGGCACTACAGTCTGGAACGGCGCGACCGCTACGGTCGCAGGTTCGAATCCTGCCTCGGGCATGGATGTGTGTGATGTCCTTAGGTTAGTTAGGTTTAAGTAGTTCTAAGTTCTAGGGGACTGATGACCTCAGATGTTAAGTCCCATAGTGCTCAGAGCCATTTGAACCATTTTTGCAGCGCCTCAGACCGCTCGGCTAATCCCGCGCGGCTTTCCCTTCCAAGCAAAGGAGGCGACGCCAAGCGTAGTTAGGCCAGCAATGCGCAATGTTTTAGTCCTATTTGCAATGTTTTTCTGCATCCGCTACCTAAGAAAGAAATAAGCTCCCATAAGTGATAAAAGCCTGTCTATAAAATGAAACAAAAATGTATAATATGCTTGTATTGTGTCATAAAAATGTGACATGTAATTAATTAGTATATGTGATGTGAACGAAGATAAGTTGAAACTAACAAACAAACTGTAGTAACAGAACCCAGTTAATGAAAATTTTTATGACGTTTTAAAACTTAAGAAATTTGTGTTTGTAATATAACCAATGGATGGAATGTCAGCCATATGTGTAAGCTATCATGTTATGTATATTGTTGTAACTCAATACTTGTATAAATTTTCATTGGAAACTAAACTATATGAAGAAATGAACTTCAAAGACAAGCAATTTATACAATGTTCTGGACGGCTATATGTGTCTTTCGACAAGAGCACAGTCAAGTGTGGTGACATGAACATGCGTGTGCAACGAAATGAACATCATGGCTCACAACGTTTGATACATGGACAAGTGAACTATAGTTGTTCGAGCAGGTGCTCACCTCATCGACGGATGCTCCGCTGAGAATGCGAGAACGACGGGTAGTAATGGAGATCTTCTGCCACAGCGTCGGATTCTGTACAATAAGCACACACCCACTGCACCCAGAATCAAGAAAAACACCACAGCAATTCTTCGATACGTGGCACTCAGTTGAAAGTGTGACACTCAATGTGACATCCACACCAAAAACCGTGTGCACGCACGTGCAACAAGAGCATATAGCATGTTGACCGTTGGCAACTAGTTATTGCCGCCAAATCAGCCAGCGCGAAACCCGGCAGCGAGAATGGATCAAACTGGACATCATTGTTAGCGCCCTAAGTTTAAATATGTAATGGACTCACATATTATGTATATAATATTTTAGTTTCTTGTAGAATTCTAACATGAATAGGATAAGCTGACATGTTCGTTTAAAAAAGGAAAAAAAAGCCGACAATAAAGGGCATCGACCCCTATAGACAAATTTAAGTATAAAACACTGTACGTCTCCATAACATGTCAACGTACAGTGTGGGGGCAATTGTGTAAGTACATGATGAAAGGCCCCCACGATGCCGTGAAATAATTTGAAACACTGAGTAACTAGAGGGTTGGCAAAGACGTTAATTATGAATGCGCGGTAAGGCGCAGACAAACGAAAACATTTTCTAATTCAATTTGTTGTACAGGTTTTTTTTTTTGTTTTAGACATACACAGTCTCACTCTCTCGTATGTAGAAGGACGATGAGGATATGCGATATTAGAGATGAAGTATTACGATCTCGATGTATTATATGTGTGAGTGAATAATATGTTAAAGAACTGTATCAAGCATTTTATTTATTGAAGTAAGTGAAGAGGAAAGTTACAGGAAGAGGATTTTCGTGATTACGACAAGCGCCTGTGTCCCCGAGTCCTTCGCCGCCTGCAGCTTCAACAAAAATGTAAGGAAGTCCGATGCCCAAAATAATACCAATAACCTCAGAACGTTTTAAGAACGCAACCATATTCCTATAACAGTCTCCTGTGAAAGCTCTCGTGCGCTCACGCGAGGATTCGTTGCAACAAAAGCCAAAAACAATAACTGTGCGAGTTCTACGACTGTGTTGCGATGAGTTGAAACTGCTGCAGAAGCGTCTCAACGAGACGAGAAGGCGTCCGAGGAGAGGGTGGGCTCTTGTCGGGGTATCATTCTCCGTAGTGTTCCTCTGCCAGGATAACATTACGTCTATCTTCAACCACAATCAAAGAAGAGTAATGATGCAGTTACTGTTTTGCTTACATTCTCTACCTGCTTTACGTTGGTGTATATTGCACTAACACAAACCTCCAACTGAAGACGATTAACTGAATGATCGGGGTGCATTTTCGTTGTATTTCCATTTGCTTCCTGACAACTCCAGCGAGCGTACTAGCTATATTAGTCCGGGTACCAGCACTGTGTGCCAGTACAGAATAGTCATTCAGTTTTGCTGTACGTTTTTCGAACGTAATGTTTACGTGAATGGTGCACTGTGATACGGTTTTGAAGAGGTCTTGAAGAGAGGAAGTGGATTATCGATTAAAATATATAAGGAGGTTTTTAAAAAAGACGTACTGCTGTTCATATTTTCGTATTGAACAAAGCTACAATAAAGGCAGTCAAGCCAGTTAATGTTCGCCTGGTATCTAAACAACACTTACGTGGTACATTTTGTAAGTAGGCTGTTTAGGTTTTTTTATTGGTAACGCCACCTCTGTATGAAAATCACTGGCTGTGCTGTGTGCAGTCTGTGGCTGCTTTGCATTGTTGTAATACTCGCCATTGTAGTGTTAGGCAGCTGGCTGTGAACAGCGCGTAGCGTTGCGCAGTTGGAGGTGAGCCGCCAGCAGTGGTGGATGTGGGGAGAGAGATGGCGGAGTTTTGTAATTTGTCATGAACTGCTATATATATTATGACTATCAAGGTAAATACATTGTTTGTTCTCTATTAATATCTTTCATTTGCTAACTATCCCTATCAGTAGTTAGTGCCTTCTGTAGTTTGAATCTTTTATTTAGCTGGCAGTAGTGACGCTCGCTGTACTGCAGTAGTTCGAGTAATGAAGATTTTTGTGAGATAAGTGATTTCTGAAAGGTATAGTTTAATGTTACTCAGTGCCATTCTTTTGCAGGGATTTTTGAAAGTCAGATTGCGTTGCGCTAAAAAATATTGTATGTCAGTTTAAGCACAGTCTTGTATAAATTGTTCTAAGGGGACGTTTCATATGTCGACCCTGGGGGACGTTTCATATGGCGACCCTGGAATCTTCTGATGTTTTTCTTGTAGTTTGTGTAATTAGTGTAGCTATTGTTTATTGCTAGCGCGTAATTGTAGAGAGAATCTCCTTTATAGTTGCAGCGTTTCATTGTTGTACAGTAAAATAGTTGTGGCATGCATGTAGATTTGCACCAAGTATTTCGTTGCTGCGCTTGCAATTAACTACATATTATTTTCAGTGCTATGTTAATGTGTTCTCTTATTTTTGCTCTTCAAATTGTGCTTTTCTGTGTTATCGTGTGAAATATTGTGACAATAATGGCGTGTGAAAAACGTAACACTAGGCTCCAAAGTAAACTGAGAAATAATAGTGACGACGAGTGTAGCTTACCAGCACCGCTGTGTAATGAATTAACAGACATTCAAAGTAGTAATTTGGTAATTGTGCATAGGGAAATGGAACGGGCGATAAATAATGGTGTAGACAGTGAAACAGGTAGTGAACAGGGAAGCATTATCGATCGATCGGTCGGCAACAGCTCGCCTCAGGAATCGGGAATGACAGAACACAATATTGCAAATACTGTAGACTCAGGTTTTGGGTTCTCACCGTTTTCTCAAATGAGTCAAGAAACATTTTCTGCTTGTCAAAATGTGAATGTTGCCGGTGCAACTTCACTGCCGAAAAGCACTGAGGAACATGTTTCAGACACCAGTGCATTGTTATTACAGTTAATGCAACAAATGGGACAAAGGCTACAAAAATTAGACACAATGGAACAAAATCTTCAAAAGTTAGACACAATGGAACAAAATCAGAGACAAACACAGCAACAGTTAGACACAATAGAACAAAATCTTCAAAAGTTAGACACGATGGAACAAAATCAGAGACAAACACAGCAACAGCTTCAAAAGTTAGATTCATTGGAACAAACTCTTGAACAAACACGTGAAGATTTAACTACTGAGTTACATAACATTGAATCGAAATGTCAAAAAGTCTGTAATCACGTAAAAACTCAAATTTGTGAGCAATTTCAACCTATTTTTTTGCGGCATGAAAATGCATTACAGAATCATGAAGCAGCCATAAAAGAACTGCAAACTATTGTTCATGAAAATCATGAGACCTTGCAAGTTAAATTTGACTCAGTTGCATCCACCGATTCGGTTACGCAACTTGCAAAAACTCAGGAAAACTTAAAGGACACAGTAGATACTCTGAAACTTGGTTCAGAAAAACACACTGAGGAAATAAGTACACTATCGGAGAAAGTAGCCGAACTTTCGGATCAATTCACTAATTTATCTACGAAGGTAGATGATAATCTGATTGACGCAAGACCGGTAGTCCTTAATGACACAGAAGAGTGCGAACAAATTAGGAAATTCAAACAAAATCAGAAGCAAATTAATACACAACACCAAAGAGAAATCCGGGAAGTACAAGATCAGCTGACACAGGTAATAAAAGAATTACGTATTTCAGAGGACACTCGCGCTCCAACACAGGAAGAGGAACTTAGAAATACGGAAAAGCCGCAAAATAATAACACATGGCATTTCTGAAGTTATGAAAGAAATTGGCAATGTGCACCGAATTTTGAGATGGAACGGCCGACACTACCTAACAATGAGCGATATGCGACTCGCCGACATGATGATTTTGACTATAAGCTGTTCATTACTACACGTAAATTCAAAACATTTAAGAATTCTGGCAACGACATTCATCCACAAGCATGGCGCCATCAATTCTCTCATTGTTTTCCTCCCAATTGGTCGTTAGAACACAGATTAGAATTTATGTGTGGCTACTTAGAGAATGAACCAGCTGTAAGAATGCGATCGGTCATTCACGATTGCCACAGTGAAGGAGAATTTTACCATGCCTTCCTCTCAGCATATTGGTCTCAAGCTACACAAGACCAAGTTAAACATAGCATCATGACGATGAAACACTTTGAACAATCTGAATTTTCCAGTCTTGTCAAATATTTTGAAGACATGTTGCATAAGAATCAATATCTTTCAAACCCATACAGTCCTTCAGAACTCATCCACATTTGCTTAATCAAATTACGTGAACATTTACGACATATTATTTTGGCAGGACGTTGCAAAGACGACATTGAAGCTTTTCAGGGACTCTTAAAAGAATTAGAAATTGACACAGACAGTCGCGGGATACGAAAACAGGAAAACAATCACTACAGGTCACATCCGTCACAATTCCGTGACGACAGAAACGATAACTGGACGCGACAAGGCTATTCTCACAACGCAAATCGTGACCAAAACAGACACCACCCATATGACAACCACTAGCAGAGTAATAATAGTTACAGAGAAAGATCGCGTTTCCGTAGTAATGAATATGACAGAGATTACCTTAGAAACGGACAATATGGGAACCAAAACATTTATTATCAAGGGATACAGAATAACTTCAGACGCAACAGTTCAGCGCGCAGTTACGATTCCGGGAGAAATTCACCACCACATGACCGACAAACAAGAAACTATGTAAACTACCGACATAACGACAGACCTGAATTTTATCAGAACTGGCGGGATTCAAAGAGAGCAGGGCACTTTCGACAACGTGAATTTGTAGAAGCTAGGTCTCCTAATCCCAATAATGACGCGCACCAACAAAGGAACAGACAATGACTCGCACCGCGGGCAGCCACCTGCGCTGGCTGGCTCAGAGAAAAATAACATAGACGCTAACATTAAGAAAAATTCCAGTATTCTTTAACGACGTATACCGCATGATAATTGCGTCGAAGTTGAAACGCTGCGCACTTTGAAGAGTAAAAGATTGTACCACATTCCACATGTAAAACCGTTTATCGAAAGATAATCTGCTTTTTAACTTTGTCTTTGCCATAAAATTTTTCACTTTACATTGCTAGTATGCTTTGTCAGATTTAGAATCTGTTAACATGCAACAATGTTTGAAGTTAAATATCCAGTCAAGAACCAAGAGAGCTTATTTGAACAGAAATTACAAATGCATTGTTATAGTGAACAGACGACACAGTGTTGTTATTTGTACATTCTTGCTTGTTAGCTGCACGATTACGTAACGACTATCAGGCTTACATACTTCGAACATGTACCGGTACTGCTAATGAGATTTTAACGCAACATTTTGGTTTACTTGAAAATACATTCTGGACTTTATTTGACAGCTACACGACTATATCACGGCGCTACTAATGTGTGACACAATTTACCTTGTTGCTTTTCCGGTGTATCTGTTTTATATCTGCTCAGTTTTTCTGAATTCTTCTGGAAAGTAAAACATGTTTTAGTAGTAACTTTTGTGGTATAGCAACAATGAGACAGCCTTTTTCGTGGCACAACAATACGTTACTGTACAGTACTTTCTTCATCACGCCAATAAACATAATAACTACGATATCTATTCGCAAAGCATTTCACTTTCGTTTATGATGAGGTAAGTACATTGACTTCAGCAGAATGTTGCTTACAGAGGACGATAACTACGACACTTCCACAGAATTATCTTACAGCAAGACGCACATTTAGCGCTACAGGACACGCATTTGAGTGATCAATTTTGTACTTAAACCATTTATTTTTCAAGATTTTTAAATTACAAAGAAAGTTATCCGTGATACATTTCATTCCATTGCTGTAATCTGTAACACTTGAGGGTATAATTACATTTATCCTCAGGGGGGTACACGCCTACTTTGTGTACCATGTGCTTGGCAAGCACAAGGAGCCCTAGCTAATATGGTATTTGCTTATACAACTTTACACATCGGTACCATATTTCTCTAACACAGAATTACACAGCTATCTGATCATTTGACAGAGAAACAAACTTTTTTTTTCTACATCAGTGACAGATGTTTACGTAATTACATCGTTGTATAACTTCACACTTACGAAATTGTATTTTGTCTGTACTTTGTGAAATGCTCCTATTTTTCGGAACCATTGTGATACTATGAGAGCTTTGAATGACGTATTGGGTATGAGATCATGATTTTTAAAGTACGTTTGAGGTTGATGACACTATTGAAATGAGCAGAGAATTTTCTTTAGGTTTTGAAATTATTGCAGAAAGCTACGACGTTTTTGAGAGTTGAATGAGGTGTTATGATGTTATTATTACGATGACTATGTGTATTATGCTGTTGCGGTATGTTTATGATCAGTAAGCTGATGATATATGAGTTATTTGATTATGCTACATATCTGTAATGATGAAATATTGAAGAAGTGTTGACGAATAAGGTAAGGAATAATGAGTAGTGTTTAGGGACTCTGATTTGTGGAAAACGTTGTTGGAATCCAAGAATCGTACTTTGTTGTTGTTGTTGTGGTCTTCAGTCCTGAGACTGGTTTGATGCAGCTCTCCATGCTACTCTATCCTGTGCAAGCTTTTTCATCTCCCAGTACCTACTGCAACCTACATCCTTCTGAATCTGCTTAGTGTATTCATCTCTTGGTCTCCCTCTACGATTTTTACCCTCCACGCTGCCCTCCAATACTAAATTGGTGATCCCTTGATGCCTCAGAACATGTCCTACCAACCGATCCCTTCTTCTGGTCAAGTTGTGCCACAAACTTCTCTTCTCCCCAATCCTATTCAATACTTCCTCATTAGTTATGTGATCTACCCATCTAATCTTCAGCATTCTTCTGTAGCACCACATTTCGAAAGCTTCTATTCTCTTCTTGTCCAGACTATTTATCGTCCATGTTTCACTTCCATACATGGCTATACTCCATACGAATACTTTCAGAAATGACTTCCTGACACTTAAATCTATACTGGATGTTAACAAATTTCTCTTCTTCAGAAACACTTTCCTTGCCATTGCCAGCCTACATTTTATATCCTCTCTACTTCGACCATCATCAGTTATTTTGCTCCCCAAATAGCAAAACTCCTTTACCACTTTAAGTGCCTCATTTCCTAATCTAATTCCCTCAGCATCACCTGACTTAATTAGACTACATTCCATTATCCTTGTTTTGCTTTTGTTGATGTTCATCTTATATCCTCCTTTCAAGACACTGTCCATTCCATTCAACTGCTCTTCCAAGTCCTTTGCTGTCTCTGACAGAATTACAATGTCATCGGCGAACCTCAAAGTTTTTATTTCTTCTCCATGAATTTTAATACCTACTCCGAATTTTTCTTTTGTTTCCTTTACTGCTTGCTCAATGTACAGATTGAACAACATCGGGGAGAGGCTACAACCCTGTCTTACTCCCTTCCCAACCACTGCTTCCCTTTCATGTCCCTCGACTCTTATAACTGCCATCTGGTTTCTGTACAAATTGTAAATAGCCTTTCGCTCCCTGTATTTTACCCCTGCCACCTTTAGAATTTGAAAGAGAGTATTCCAGTCAACATTGTCAAAAGCTTTCTCTAAGTCTACAAATGCTAGAAACGTAGGTTTGCCATTTCTTAATCTTTCTTCTAAGATAAGTCGTAAGGTCAGTATTGCCTCACGTGTTCCAGTGTTTCTACGGAATCCAAACTGATCTTCCCTGAGGTTGGCTTCTACTAGTTTTTCCATTCGTCTGTAAACAATTCGTGTTAGTATTTTGCAGCTGTGACTTATTAAGCTGATAGTTCGGTAATTTTCACATCTGTCAACACCTGCTTTCTTTGGGATTGGAATTATTATATTCTTCTTGAAGTCTGAGGGTATTTCGCCTGTTTCATACATCTTGCTCACCAGATGGTAGAGTTTTGTCAGGACTGGCTCTCCCACGGCCGTCAGTAGTTCCAATGGAATATTGTCTACTCCGGGGGCCTTGTTTCGACTCAGGTCTTTCAGTGCTCTGTCAAACTCTTCACGCAGTATCATATCTCCCATTTCATCTTCATCTACATCCTCTTCCATTTCCATAATATTGTCCTCAAGTACATCGCCCTTGTATAGACCCTCTATATACTCCTTCCACCTTTCTGCTTTCCCTTCTTTGCTTAGAACTGGGTTTCCATCTGAGCTCTTGATATTCATACAAGTCGTTCTCTTATCTCCAAAGGTCTCTTTAATTTTCCTGTAGGCGGTATCTATCTTACCCCTAGTGAGATAGGCCTCTACATCCTTACATTTGTCCTCTAGCCATCCCTGCTTAGCCATTTTGCACTTCCTGTCGATCTCATTTTTGAGACGTTTGTATTCCTTTTTGCCTGTTTCACTTACTGCATTTTTATATTTTCTCCTTTCATCAATTAAATACAATATTTCTTCTGTTACCCAAGGATTTCTACTAGCCCTCGTCTTTTTACCTACTTGATCCTCTGCTGCCTTCACTACTTCATCCCTCAAAGCTACCCATTCTTCTTCTACTGTATTTATTTCCCCCATTCCTGTCAATTGCTCCCTTATGCTCTCCCTGAATCCCTGTACTACCTCTGGTTCTTTTAGTTTATCCAGGTCCCATCTCCTTAAATTCCCACCTTTTTGCAGTTTCTTCAGTTTTAAACTACAGGTCATAACCAATAGATTGTGGTCAGAGTCCACATCTGCCCCTGGAAATGTCTTACAATTTAAAACCTGGTTCCTAAATCTCTGTCTTACCATTATATAATCTATCTGATACCTTTTAGTATCTCCAGGGTTCTTCCATGTATACAACCTTCTTTCATGATTCTTAAACCAAGTGTTAGTTATGATTATGTTGTGCTCTGTGCAAAATTCGACCAGGCGGCTTCCTCTTTCATTTCTGTCCCCCAATCCATATTCACCTACTATGTTTCCTTCTCTCCCTTTTCCTACACTCGAATTCCAGTCACCCATGACTATTAAATTTTCGTCTCCCTTCACAATCTGAATAATTTCTTTTATTTCATCATACATTTCTTCAATTTCTTCGTCATCTGCAGAGCTAGTTGGCATATAAACTTGTACTACTGTAGTAGGCGTGGGCTTCGTATCTATCTTGGCCACAATAATGCGTTCACTATGCTGTTTGTAGTAGCTTACCCGCATTCCTATTTTCCTATTCATTATTAAACCTACTCCTGCATTACCCCTATTTGATTTTGTGTTTATAACCCTGTAGTCACCAGACCAGAAGTCTTGTTCCTCCTGCCACCGAACTTCACTAATTCCCACTATATCTAACTTCAACCTATCCATTTCCCTTTTTAAATTTTCTAACCCACCTGCCCGATTAAGGGATCTGACATTCCACGCTCCGATCCGTAGAACGCCAGTTTTCTTTCTCCTGATAACGACATCCTCTTGAGTAGTCCCCGCCCGGAGATCCGAATGGGGGACTATTTTACCTCCGGAATATTTTACCCAAGAGGACGCCATCATCATGTAAACATACAGTAAAGCTGCATGCCCTCGGGAAAAATTACGGCTGTAGTTTCCCCTTGCTTTCAGCCGTTCGCAGTACCAGCACAGCAAGGCCGTTTTGGTTATTGTTACAAGGCCAGATCAGTCAATCATCCAGACTGTTGCCCTTGCAACTACTGAAAAGGCTGCTGCCCCTCTTCAGGAACCACACGTTTGTCTGGCCTCTCAACAGATACCCCTCCGTTGTGGTTGCACCTACGGTACGGCTATCTGTATCGCTGAGGCACGCAAGCCTCCCCACCAACGGCAAGGTCCATGGTTCATAACTTTAAGAGTTATGAAATGTGTGTATATGCGTGAATGTATCAGAATGCTGGCGAAAATTTTTTGGACGCTGTTATATTTACAGGATTTTGTTTCTACACATTTGTAACGCAAATTTTCGACCTGTGAAATTTTTATATGGGACTGTCACTGTAGCGAAAACTGCTGTCGTAAATATTTGGGTAAGAAAGGTAAGTGACTGTGACGTAATTCGTTGTGAGCGGCCAGGTGTGCCAGCCGCCTTGAGAAAAAGCCATTAGGTGGTAGAAAAAAAAGGGGGGAGGCCATTATCCTCGCTATCGACATTCCTTTGTAGAAAGCATCGTAAATACGACACCCTCAAACTTGAAAACATGATTACACTGTAGAGTTCTTAATTTATGATATTTACTGAAATGAAATGATGAGAAACATTTTATGTCTATTGTCTTGTTAGTTGAAAGATTGTTTACTGCATTATGAAATGCCATATGGCTAGTGAATGACGTTTGACGCCTTGCTTTGCCTATTTTTTTTAATATCTAGTTTCTAGCTGCACTGCAACATTGGTTAAAATAGAATTTTATAGATGTACTAATATAAATATTTTCTGTCTACAGATCGAGTAAATAATAATTTTTTTTAAAAAAACGAGGGAGCACAAAACGACATTTACCTTCACAGGAACTGCATTCATAATTTTCTTTTCAAGTACTTGGTAACTTTTTTGGTAGAATAACTTCTGGTGGTGCACAACTTTAATTACATAGACATTAAGATGTGAATAGACATTTCTCTTATCTGCATTGTTGTCTTTAGTGTAAAATTTTTTCTGTTTGAGCTTTGTCATGTTTAGGTACTAGTTATATGATTTGCTTCTGCTGTTTGCCAGGCATAGTGCTACTGAATTTTAATTTGTGTTACTCTGCAAGCCAGTTTACTACTGATTTATTTTTCTTGTTTGCTGCTCATTGCCTTATATTAGTTGTAACTTATGCTGCTTGCTTCGCCATTTGTATTTTTGATCATTGCTGTGTGTGTTAATTGTTTTGTGCTGCTGCATTGCCTCGTCACTTAGTTTAGCATCTGAGCTCAGTAGATTTAAGTTAGCTTAAGAGGGGGTAAACTACATAAGAAACTGACTATGGACAATAGGAAAAAAATGCATTGAGAAGTTATACAAAAAAAAGTACAGAAATCAGGTATAGATAGGACCTTTGGGAATAATGATGAACCAAGGGAGATCTCCATGCAAAATACTGCAGTAAAACAAACCCTGTCCTTTCCTTTTGTATTATTTTGCTATGTGTGTATGTACCATTGTGTATTTGTCTTTTTCCTGTCTTTAAGTGTTTAGCTAATAAGATTTATGTTGTAGAATTTTTCTAATACTATGTCATTTACTTTGTAAAGATGTTTAGACATTACTTGCTCTGTTTTGTTTTAATGCTCAAGTGTGAAATTGATGTTTCGAAAGTTATTCTGATCTTTTATGTATGTACTTATGTCATAATTCCTGTAACACTGATGTATATGTTATTTCGATTCTTTTGGAAATCCCATATTACTACAAATGTTATCTGTACTATTATGTTCTTTAATGATGTATTTTGTACCTTTGTAATTGTATTTTCATGTTGTAAATTTATAAAATTGTAATTGACACCAGTTCATCAAATTATTAACTTGTAAGTTACATTTCACTGCACACGTTTCTGTTGGTCATAGTATATGGACAATATGTGAGAAGTAGAGACTGTTAGTGTTTGCACGTGTGTTAATAATTCAGCAAGGGACTGGATAACAGCATTGCTGGTTCTAAGGACAATTCCAAAAACTTTGTAAGTGCACAAGTGGTGGTTATGGACTTGCTATATTATCCGCAAGACTCTTCGATGGTGATTGTGCACCTGCACAGTCACAACAGATGGCTGCTGGCCAACTCTACAAGGACTACAGTGGGTCTGCATCTTTGATGACCCACCAATACCATTATTTCTACAAGGACTACAGTGGGTCTACACCCTTGCTGACTCACCAATACCATTATTTCTACAAGGACTACAGTGGGTCTACACCCTTGCTAACTCACCAATACCATTATTTCTACAAGGCCTACAGTGGGTCTACACCCTTGCTGACCCACCAATACCATTATTTCTACAAGGACATTGCTGACTCACCAATACCATTATCTCTACAAGGACTGCAGTGGGTCTGCACCTCTGATGATCCACCAATTCCATAATCTCTACCAGGACTACAGTGGGTCGGCTCTGTGATGACCTACCTACCAATATTCTTCAAAACGTCAACTGACTCTGCTGTGGGTTTGCTCTGTTGTGGCCCATTACCTGTCTGCATGTCAAGAGTCAGCACTGTCTTTCCATTGGAAGGACAACACTACTTCTTCAAGACTGCATGGAAATCCACTACTTCTGTGTGCAATTTCTTATACTAATGAGACTTTGGGAAAAAAACTGTAATTACTATTATGATGAAAGATCAGGACTATCTTTATGGACTGTGAGAAAATTTTAGCTTTTGACCAACATTGTATCAATAAGTGTGTGCATTTGATTTCTTTGTTATTGTAATTACGATTATGAAAAATTTTAATAAATATGTATTGCCCAGTGCCCAAAACAATTTGTAAAATTTTTTGTGGGGAGCATGGGGGCTATGTAAGTAGGCTGTTTAGGTTTTTTTATTGGTAACGCCACCTCTGTATGAAAATCACTGGCTGTGCTGTGTGCAGTCTGTGGCTGCTTTGCATTGTTGTAATACTCGCCATTGTAGTGTTAGGCAGCTGGCTGTGAACAGCGCATAGCATTGCGCAGTTGGAGGTGAGCCGCCAGCAGTGGTGGATGTGGGGAGAGAGATGGCGGAGTTTTGTAATTTGTCATGAACTGCTATATATATTATGACTATCAAGGTAAATACATTGTTTGTTCTCTATTAATATCTTTCATTTGCTAACTATCCCTATCAGTAGTTGGTGCCTTCTGTAGTTTGAATCTTTTATTTAGCTGGCAGTAGTGGCTCTCGCTGTACTGCAGTAGTTCGAGTAATGAAGATTTTTGTGAGGTAAGTGATTTCTGAAAGGTATAGTTTAATGTTACTCAGTGCCATTCTTTTGCAGGGATTTTTGAAAGTCAGATTGCGTTGCGCTAAAAAATATTGTATGTCAGTTTAAGCACAGTCTTGTATAAATTGTTCTAAGGGGACGTTTCATATGTCGACCCTGGGGGACGTTTCAATTTTTTATTTTAGTTCTCGACCATAAACTACCAGCGGTAGGATTCGCCTACCGGAACACAAAATCGGCGAATATGCTACTGTTTAAAAGTTAAATTTCCTCATTTTGCTAAAAACATTCAACAGCGAAGACACCCATAAATATTATTTATTTCAAACAATCGGGTTCCACAGACTTTGCTGTCATATTCATGTCTTAAAAAAACTATTTTGTTATTAAACGTGTGCATTTTGCGCTGGACCTCACGCTAAATTGTCATGTGGATAAGAACCAGCACATTGTAAAAGGTTTGTCACAATTAAAATATATAAACACATAAAGCACCTTGTGCAAATTGCTATGTCCATATATACATGGCTCACCGAGGTTTGTTGCATCACAACACAGTAGACAGTAACTCATATGTGGGGGATGCTGGGCATGTTCTGAACATTTCAGTTATGACAAACCATTTACAACGTGCTCATTTTTATCCACATGACAACTTAGCTTTAGATCCAACGCAAAATGAACACGTTTCATAAAAAAAAGTTTTTTTAAGACCTGAAAATTACAGCAACGTCTGTGAAAACCAGCTTGTTTTAAATTAAGTAATATTTATGAGATCTTGGCTGTTGGATGCTTTTAGCAGCTGTTTAAAAGACTTCAGTCAATGTGGGACTCCACTGCATCATTTTACCTTCCTCAGCACCTTCGAAAATTATACCAAAAACTTTCGCATGCAAACGTATTTGCGCTCTTTTGTGCTGAGAGAGAAGGAGAGAGCACCAGTGGGAAAGAGATGGAAAAGTAATAAATAGTGGAAGATAGTAGAGAGTGGTTGTGGTGTAGAAAGAGCGAAGTAGACAGTGGCTGTGTGAAAAAAAAAAAAAAAAATAACTCAATGGCCTTGGATCATAGTTGACAGTGACAGATCATTTCTAGGAAAAGAGTGAAGGATACAGTGCCAATGGGGAGGAGAACGTGGAAATGGCTGACAGCTAGTGATAATGAGGGAGTCTGTGACAATGACAACGAGTAAAAAGAGAGAGCGAGAGGGGGGGAGGGGGGTAGTGACTGTGAGAAGATACGGCACCAGTGGGGAAACAAATACTTTCAGAAAAATTTCTTTACATTTAGATCTACATTCGATGTTAACAAATTTCTGTTCTTCAGAAATGCTTACCTTGCCATAGTCAGTCTACATTTTATATCCTCCCTACTGCGACCATCATCAGTTATTTTGCTGCCCAAACAACAAAACTCATCTACTACTTTAAGCGTCTCATTTCCTAATCTAACTCCCTCAGCATCACCTGATTTAATTGGCGTACATTCCATTATCCTCGTTTTGCTTTTGTTGATGTTCATCTTATATTCTCCTTTCAAGACACTGTCCATTCCATTCAGCTGCTCTTCCAGGTCCTTTGCTGTTTCTGACAGAATTACAATGTCGTCGGCAAACCTCAGTTTTATTTCTTCTCCATGGATTTTAATTCCTACTCCAAATTTTTCTTTTGTTTTCTTTACTGCTTGCTCAACATACAGATTGAATAACATCGGAAATAGGCAACAACCCTATCTCACCCCCTTCTCAACCATTGCTTCCGTTTCATGACCCTCGGCTCATATAATTGCCATCTGGTTTCTGTACAAATTGTAAATATACAAATCTTTAACATCATGCAGCGCATCAGCAACCGTATATGTATAGAAAATAAACAATTTTTTTCCAGCCTTCAGTGGCAAGGTAATTTTTACTCGTTTACCTAGGTTTATATTCCAGTAATGGAATCTTCTTCAGAACAAAAATTAAATTATTTTGACAGCCAAACACTGGCCATGTCACAGATTAAAAATTAAAACAATAAAGACGCATAATCATAAGATTATGTCTGTCAAGATTAAAACCATTAAGGTGAATGTAGACGGAGCTACGCCGGCCTTATTTCTGGCCGGCGTAGCTCCGTCTCAAAATAATTTAATTTTTGTTCTGAAGAAGATTCCATTACTGGAATCGAAACCTAGGTAAACGAGTAAAAATTACCTTGCAACTGAAGGCTGGAAAAAATTGTTTATTTTCTAAATTGTAAACAGCATTTCGCCCCCTGCATTTCACAACTGCCATCTTCAGAATTTGAAAGTGTGTTCCAGTCAGCATTGTCAAAAGCTTTTTACAGATTCTACAAATGCTAGAAACGTAGGTTTGCCTTTCTCCAAATATGTCAACCCAATTTTGTTGTTATTTAAAAAAAAGTGACATGATTTAAACATAATACAATTCGGAAAATATTGGAGATACGCAAAAAATGCTCATTAGGATAAAATACAGAATAAATATAATTTATTATTAAACACTAAGTACATCTTTACACATACAATCGGTCCATGCATCACAGTGTACGGTACGAATATGTTACAATAACCAGCGATCAGAAATTTGGTTTTTCAAGTGGTCATATCTCGGATTCTATTGATGACGGAGATAAGGGATCAACTGTTTTGGATAACAGATCATTTGTATACATATCGGAAGAGTTGGCATCCTGCAGTTAACCTACAGTACAGGGTCAAAATTTAAACATTACAAACTTTCTTTTGAAAAACCCCGAAAAGCCGTGATTTTTGTATATGATAAGTACCAGTTGTGGAGATGGCCACTTCAATAATATCTGTTCATGGCAGACCGTCGAAAATTTTGCCATATGTTCTTGACATGACACGCTTGGGAAGCTTTGGAACTTTTTTCGATATCATTATCCGTTATCAAGATCCAGAGGTTCAAATTTGTCGTACTTATGCAGTAAAATGTGCACATAATGCCCAGTCTGAGGCGCAAATGTAGTTTTAACAGACGTTGTGGACACTGTTTTGACTGTGTGTCAGTCAATAGGCCGTTTTCGTTGAGGTAGTTCATAATGTTCGAACAAATATATGTTCCAAACTCCTGCTGCATATCGAATTTGGTTTAATTTACTTTCACTACACTTTTAAGCAAAAGACGATGTATTACACCAAACTGTCCATTGATGAGAGGTCAGGTGCTAGTAACGCTACGATATCGAGTGTTCCGTTCGCACTCGTTCCGTGGCGTGCCAGCACCTATTGTATTAATAATTATTAATAATTTATAAACAGACATCAGCGCGGTCGCATATAAACCGCGAGGAGTCGTGCAACGGGGAGTGTGGTGTAACCTGATTGCTTGTAACGCTGTTAATGCCGCTTTGTGAACCTTTCGTTCAGGAACTGTTTGAATCATAGCACCAAAGTCTAGTTGTCTAGCAAATTATATTCATTTTCCGAGGTTGCCAAACCTGCGAGATGTTGTTGATACGTAGTGGATCTGACAAGGGGAGGCTGCCAATTGTGAAATTCAGATTCGATTCATACTGCGCATAATAAAAGCTCATGGCCAGAGGTTTAATGTGGCAAAGCACCAAGATGCACTTCTCAGCCGTTGTCGAGAAAATCGACAGTTAAAAGAAACCGTTGCGGTGAAATACTCTCTACGATTAAATTTCCTAGAACGTCGTGGCGCAACGGTAAGTGCTCGGGTTTGTAATCCGAAGATCGCCGGATCGAATCTCGCGCCATGCAACCTTTTTTTTTAGTATTTGTTTTTTGTAATTCATATATATATATATATATATATATATATATATATATATATATATATATAGTGGGGTCTCTACTCTAATTCGAACGTTTGACTTACACTATACGTATTCGCTTCGGAATATCGTTTCTACGTCTTCCGTTAACTACACGTGTAAACATTATGAAGACAATTAATAATATTTGTGAAATACAACTTTGTTTGCGGAAAACATACTCATGTTCGAAGTCGCCAGTTTTTCAACGACAAACGTCTTTCAACAACTTATTATATGCATAATTGCTGCAACTGATTGCCGGGAATTATATATATATATATATATATATATACATTTGAATTACAAAAAACAAATACTAAAAAAAAAGTTGCATCCGGCGACCTTCTGATTACGAACCCGAGCGCTTACCGCTGCGCCACGACACTGTATGAAATTATAAATCGTAGAGAGTATTTCACCGCAACGGTTTCTTGTTAACTGTCGATTTTCTCGACAACGGCTGCGAAGTCCATCTTGGTGCTTTGCCACATTACACCTCTGGCCATGAGCTTTTATTATGCGCCGTATGAATCGAATCTGAATTTCACAATTGGCGGCCTCCCCTTGTGAGACAACTTTTAACACGAGCTACAGTGCAGAAAGACCTATCCGTTTCAGCTACAGTCACTGGAACAGTGTAAAATATACGAATACATACATATACAGGGCTATTACAAATGATTGAAGCGATTTCATAAATTCACTGTAGCTCCATTCATCGACATATGGTCACGACACACTACAGATACGTAGAAAAACTCATAAAGTTTTGTTCCGCTGAGGCTGCACTTCAGGTTTCTGCCGCCAGAGCGCTCGAGAGCGCAGTGAGACAAAATGGCGACAGGAGCCGAGAAAGCGTATGTCGTGCTTGAAATGCACTCACATCAGTCAGTCATAGCAGTGCAACGACACTTCAGGACGAAGTTCAACAAAGATCCACCAACTGCAAACTCCATTCGGCGATGGTATGCGCAGTTTAAAGCTTTTGGATGCCTCTGTAAGGGGAAATCAACGGATCGGCCTGCAGTGAGCGAAGAAACGGTTGAACGCGTTCGGGCAAGTTTCACGCTAGCCCGCGGAAGTGGACGAATAAACCAAGCAGGGAGCTAAACGTACCACAGCCGACGGTTTGGAAAATCTTACAGAAAAGGCTAAAGCAGAAGCCTTACCGTTTACAATTGCTACAAGCCCTGACACCCGATGACAAAATCAAACGCTTTGAATTTTCGGCGCGGTTGCAACAGCTCATGGAAGAGGATGCGTTCAGTGCGAAACTTGTTTTCAGTGGTGAAGCAACATTTTTTCTTAATGGTGAAGTGAACCGACACAATGTGCGAATCTGGGCGGTAGAGAATCCTCACGCATTCGTGCAGCAAATTCGCAATTCACCAAAAGTTAACGTGTTTTGTGCAATCTCACGGTTTAAAGTTTACGGCCCCTTTTTCTTCTGCGAAAAGAACGTTACAGGACACGTGTATCTGGACATGCTGGAAAAGTGGCTCATGCCACAACTGGAGGCCGACAGCGCCGACTTCATCTTTCAACAGGATGGTGCTCCACCGCACTTCCATCATGATGTTCGGCATTTCTTAAACAGGAGATTGGAAAACCGATGGATCGGTCGTGGTGGAGATCATGATCAGCAATTCATGTCATGGCCTCCACGCTCTCCCGACTTAACCCCATGCGATTTCTTTCTGTGGGGTTATGTGAAAGATTCAGTCTTTAAACCTCCTCTACCAAGAAACGTGCCAGAACTGCGAGCTCGCATCAACGATGCTTTCGAACTCATTGATGGGGACATGCTGCGCCGAGTGTGGGAGGAACTTGATTATCGGCTTGATGTCTGCCGAATCACTAAAGGGGCACATATCGAACATTTGTGAATGCCTAAAAAAACTTTTTGAGTTTTTGTATGTGTGTGCAAAGCATTGTGAAAATATCTCAAATAATAAAGTTATTGTAGAGCTGTGAAATCGCTTCAGTCATTTGTAATAACCCTGTACTACATTCTGAAAGAAGCTTAAAATTGTAGGTTCGTCCATCTTATTCAAAAGTTCTGATGGCTCCAAAGTAATGTATTCAGAGTGTAAAGTAGGAGTTGATTTCAAATATCTAATTTCTTCTTCTAAAATTACAGTGCTTTTGGGTTTTGTTAAGAATGATCTTGGTTTGCATAAGGCGGGTGTTATCGCATTCCTTGTAAGTGTGGCATGGCATACAGTACGTTGGTCAGACTATCAGGACCGTGGAGGACCGATTTGCTGAGCATCAACGGCACACACGATTACAGCAGCCATGGAGATCTGCTATTGCCGAACATTGTTTGGATACCGGTCGCCCTATGTTATATAACAATACCGAGATATTGGCATACACGTCCAGCTATTGGGACTGTGTTATTAAGGAAGCTATTAAGATTAAATTAGAGAGCAACCTTTTAACTGGGATGGAGGTTTTTGTTTAAATTCCGCTTGGAATCCTGCTCTCTCCTTGTCAAAAAACAGAGGAACAGAGAGCGTGTTACCTCACCAGTTCGTTCGTGGTCTTTCACTATCGATACCCTTGACTTTGGTCATCTTTGGTGGCACTAGTGTTCAGTGTGTGTGTGTGTGTGTGTGTGTGTGTGTGTGTGTGTGTGTGTGTTATCTTTCACTGAATTACTCTAAGAACCGAGGTTTTAAATTTACTTGTACATAGCCTGTCCGTTGCAATTTGTGCCTTGAAAATGGCGGGGTGTACTCCCGCCGAAATGTCGGCGGTCGCTATAAATATTACCTGGCTGAATTCCCCTAAGTTGTTTGAAAATTGTATACGCCAGGAGAAACTCAGATATGACATTGGATAGATGCTTTGAACGAACTACAAATGGTATCTCCATAAAAAATTTCGAGAAGACATTTGGATTTTCCACCATCCGAAGGTGCGAGCGACTCATCGAATACTGGTATATAAAAAAAAACCGCTACGCTACTTCTTTCATTTTCATTGCTCTCGTGTGTGTCCTCCCCCCCCCCCCCCCGCCCCCCACCCCTCAACTTTCTTCGTTTACTGCCCCCCCCCCCCCCCGCCCTTTAGAAACAGGCTAGATGTCTTGGGATCGGCATTTTTTGATAAGTGCAATTCTTTTACTCTGTTTCTTCTTCTTCTTCTTCTTCTTCTTCTTCTTCTTCTTAGGACATAAGTGGCAGTGTCAAGTTGATCTTTAATTTTTTGTAGTTTGCCTTTCCTGTCCAGGGCAGAAAAAAATTAAAAAAGTGGTCGGAGCATCTCCCTAGTAAGCGGGAGAACCGGGTTCGAATCCTGGCCCAGCACAAATTTTCAACTTTCCAAATTGGTGTAAATCAATACCTACCAGTTACATGTCGTAATAGAGGGGATCTAGTATTGTTATTTAAAAGAGTTTTGGGCGACTTAAGTTCAAATAACGCAGAAGAAATAGATAACATTCCAACGGAATTTCTAAAACCATTGTGGGTTAGTGACAAATATTAATCAAGTTGGTGTTTACAATGTATGAGATTGGCGATATACCATCAGACTGCGAGGTTTGTCGCACAATCATCTTAACAGTGCATGCATCCAATTTGCTAACAAGAATAATATACAGAAAAACGGAAAATAAAATGTAAAATGATGGATCTCTTAGATAATGATCAGTTTGGCTTTAGGAAAGGTAAAGGCACCAACAAGATAGGTCTGACGTTGCGGTTGATACTGGAAGCAAAACTGAAGAAAAATCAAGACACATTCATACGATTTATCTATTTGGAAATCCCCCCCGTGAACCATGGACCTTGCCGTTGGTGGGGAGGCTTGCGTGCCTCAACGATAAAGATAGCCGTACCGCAGGTGCAACCACAACGGAGGGGTATCTGTTGAGAGGCCAGACAAACGTGTGGTTCCTGAAGAGGGGCAGCAGCCTTTTCAGTAGTTGCAGGGACAACAGTCTCTTTGATTGACTGATCTGGCCCTGTAACACTAACCAAAACGGCCTTGCTGTTTCGGTACTGCGAACGGCTGAAAGCGAGGGGAAACTACAGCTGTAATTTTTCCCGAGGGCATTCAGCTTTACTGTATGATTAAATGATGATGGCGTCCTCTTGGGTAAAATATTCCGGAGGTAAAATAGTTCCCCATTCGGATCTCCGGGCAGGGACTACTCAAGAGAACATAGTTATCAGGAGAAAGAAAACTGGCATTCTACGGATCGGAGTGTGGAATGCCAGATCCCTTAATCGGGCAGGTATATTAGAAAATTTAAAAAGGGAAATGGATAGGTTAAAGTTAGATATAGTGGGAATTAGTGAAGTCCGGTGGCAGGAGGAACAAGACTTCTGGTCTGGTGAATACAGGGTTATAAATACAAAATCAAACAGGTGTAATGCAGGAGTAGGTTTAATAATGAATAAAAAATAGGAAAATGTATGATGAGATAAAAGAAATTATTCAGGTAGTGAAGGGAGATGAAAATTTAATAGTCATGGATGACTAGAATACGACGGTAGGAAAAGGAAGAGAAGGAAACGTAGTAGGTGAATATGGATTGGGTCTAAGAAATGAAAGAGAAAGCCGCCTGGTAGAATTTTGCACAGAGCGTAACTTAATCATAGCTAACACTTGGTTCAAGAATCATGAAAGAAGGTTGTGTACATAGAAGAACCCGGAGGTACTAAAAGGTTTCAGATAGATTATATAATGGTAAGAGAGAGATTTAGGAACCAGATTTTAAATTGTAAGACATTTCCAGGGGCAGATGTGGACTCTGACCACAATCTATTGGTTATGAACTGTAGATTAAAACTGAAGAAACTGCAAAAAAAGTGGGAATTTTAGGAGATGGGACCTGGATAAACTGAAAGAACCAGAGGTTGTACAGAGTTTCAGGGAGAGCATAAGGGAACAATTGACAGGAATGGGGGAAAAAAATACAGTAGAAGAAGAATGGATAGCTTTGAGGAATGAAATAGTGAAGGCAGCAGAGGATCAAGTAGGTAAACAGAAGAGGGCTAGTAGAAATCCTTGGGTAACAGAAGAGATGCTGAATTTAATTGATGAAAGGAGAAAATGCAAAAATCCAGCAAGTGAAGCAGGCAAAAAGTAATACAAACGTCTCAAAAATGAGATCGACAGGAAATACAAAATGGGTAAGCAGGGATGGCTAGAGGACAAATGTAAGGATGTAGAGGCTTATCTCACGAGGGGTAAGATAGATACTGCCTACAGGAAAATTAAAGAGACCTTTGGAGAAAAGAGAACCACTTGCATGAATATCAAGAGCTCAGATGGAAACCCAGTTCTAAGCAAAGAAGGGAAAGCAGAAAGGTGGAAGGAGTATATAGAGGGTCTATACAGGGGCGATGTTCTTGAGGACAATATTATGGAAATGGAAGAGGAGGTAGATGAAGATGAAATGGGAGATATGATACTGCGTGAAGAGTTTGACAGAGCACTGAAAGACCTAAGTCGAAACAAGGCCCCGAGAGTAGACAACATTCCATTAGAACTACTGACAGCCTTGGAAGAGCCAGTCCTGACAAAACTCTACCATCTGGTGAGCAAGATGTATGAGACAGGCGAAATTCCCTCAGACTTCAAGAAGAATATAATAATTCCAATCCCGAAGAAAGCAGGTGTTGACAGATGTGAAAATTACCGTTAATAAGTCACAGCTGCAAAATACTAACTCGAATTTTTTACAGACGAATGGAAAAACTGGTAGAAGCCGACCTCGGGGAGGATCAGTTTGGATTCCGTAGAAATGTTGGAACACGTGAGGCAATACTGACCCTACGACTTATCTTAGAAGAAAGATTAAGGAAAGGCAAACCTACGTTTCTAGCACTTGTAGACTTAGAGAAAGCTTTTGACAATGTTGACTGGAATACTCTCTTTCAAATTCTGAAGGTGGCAGGGGTAAAATATAGGGAGCGAAAGGCTATTTACAATTTATACAGAAGCCAGATGGCAGTAATAAGAGTCGAGGGACATGAAAGGGAAGCAGTGGTTAGGAAGGGAGTGAGGCAGGGTTGTAGACTCCCAGATGCTATTCAATCTGTATATTGAGCAAGCAGTAAAGGAAACAAAAGAAAAGTTAGTAGTAGGTATTAAAATCCATGAAGGAGAAATAAAAATTTTAAGATTCGCCGATGACATTGTAATTCTGTCAGAGACAGCAAAGGACTTGGAAGAGCAGTTGAATGGAATGGATAGTGTCTTGAAAGGAGGATATAAGATGAACATCAACAAAAGCAAAACGAGGATTATGGAATGTAGTCTAATTAAGTCGGGTGATGCTGCGGGGATTAGATTAGAAAATGAGACAACGTAGTAAAGGAGTCTTGCTATTTGGGGAGCAAAATAACTGATGATGGTCGAAGTAGAGAGAATAAAAGATGTAGACTGGCAATGGCAAGGAAAGAGTTTCTGAAGAAGAGAAATTTGTTAACATCGAGTATTGATTTAAGTATCAGGAAGTCGTTTCTGAAAGTATTTGTACGTAGTGTAGACATTATGGCAGTGAAACATGGACGATAAATAGATTAGACAGGAAGAGAATAGATGCTTTCGAAATGTGGTGCTACAGAAGAATGATGAAGATTAGATGGGTAGATCACATAACTAAGAAGGAGGTACTGAATACAATCGGGGAGGAGTTTGTGGCACAACTTGACTAGAAGAAGGGATGGGTTGGTAGGACATGTTCTGAGGCATCACGGAATCACCAATTTAGTTCTGGAGGGCAGCGTGGAGGGTAAAAATTGTAGAGGGAGACCAAGAGATGAATACACTAAGCAGTTTCAGAAGGATGTAGGCTGCAGGAGGTACTGGGAGATGAAGAGGCTTGAACAGGATAGAGTAGCATGGAGAGCTGCATCAAACCAGTCTCAGGACTGAAGACCACAACAACAACAGTGTCAAATGGTGCAAGATGTTTGAAATCCTGCGAAAAATGGGGGTAAGCTATAGGGAAATACGGAACACATACAATATGTACAAGAACCAAGACGAAAGAATTAGATGGGAAACCAAGAACGAATTTCTCGAATTAAAAATGTGTGAGAAAGGGATGTCGTCTTTCGCCCCTACTGTTCAGTCTCTGCTTCAAAAAACTATGAAGAAGTAAAAGAAACCAAGAGCGGGATCAGGATTCAGGGTAAAGTGCTATCAACGATAAGATCAGCTGAAGGTATGACGTTGCTACCCTCAATGAAAGTGAAGTAAAATTATGGTATCTGTTGAATGGAGCGATCGGTCTAATGAGTACGAAAATGAATTGAGAGTAAATCAAGGACATAAAAACAGGCTACTATTTGCAAGAAGAGCATTCCTAGCCAAGACATGACTAGTAGTATCAAACATAGGCCTTAATTTGAGGTAGAAATTTCTGAGAATGTACGTCTGGAGCACAGTATTGTATGTTAGTGAAACATGGACTGTGGGAAAACCGGATAAGAACTGAAGAATTTGAGATTTAGTGTTACAGAAGAATGTTGAAAATTCGGTGCACTGTAAGGTAAGGAATCGGCGAGGTAAAGTAATACTAGAATGGAAAACACCGACAAGAAGTAGGGCAGGGTGATATGACATGTGATAACACATTGTGAAGTATCTTCCATGGTTTTAGAGAGAGCTGTAGAGGTAAACACTGCAGAGGAAGACAGAAATTGGAATACATGCAGCGAAGAATTAAAGACGAACGTTGGAGGTGGTACTCTGAGACGAAAAGGTTCACACAGGAGGGAAATTTGTGAGGGGCCGCATCAAACCGGACTCAAAAAACAAGATTTTCATAATTTTCATAGTTACCCCAAACGTTGTGGATTCTGGCCGAGTATTTAATAAAGTGTAAAAGAATGTATACTCTTTAGAGTTAAGTTATGATCTAGATATCACCATGCCATATTCTAGTGTAGCAGATGTTCCACTTAAATCTTTCAAGGTAAATATCTCTGGAACAAAAATAGATATTGGAAAACGACTTTAACTGGTATGAATGTTAGACAGGGGCTCATGAAAATAAATACTGTGACCTATTCCAAAATGTAAGCAAATATTAGTTCCAACACAAACTTATCTTTTTTAAATGGACGCCCAATATTATTTCTTACGCAATCAGTAACATGAAAAATCACAAACAGAATGGCGTTGGTTGCATCGTGATAAGTCAGTTACATATCGAGAATTACAAACCGAATTGACGCTTGAAAACAAACGAAACGCGCCGCTATTGCATATCTCGAGATGCAAGCGTCAATAGGTTTAGTCATAATCGCGATGTAACTGACATAAGTAATCTTACCTTTACCGTTGTCACGAGGGCCGAAAGTAATAATGGGGTTTCCTGCCATAAACACTGATATGTGGGGATCACGCTTGTATCTCGGGATACGTAATAGCGGTGCGTTTCGTTTACTTCAAGCATCAGTTTCCCTCTGCAATTTCTCAGGATGGAACTGACGTATTGCGATGCATCCTACGCCATTCTTTTTGTGATTTTTTCATGTTGCTGATCGCGTAAGAAATAATACGGGGTGTCCATTTAAAAAAGAAATGTAAGTTTGTATTGAAATTTATATTTGCTTATGTTTTATAATGTCTCATTTGTGAGCCCCTGTCTTACACTCATATCTGTGAAAGTCGTTTTTCAATACATATTGTTTTACCAGCAATATTTGCGCTGAAACGTGTATTTGGCCCCCTGCACAATGAAAGAGATGTACAGAACTGCAAGGAAATAAATTTTATTTCAAATAGTACGGAAATGACAGAAAGCAGATTTCGGAGGAAAATGACTATTCAGACGTCTGTTTAAAAAAAATATGCGGGCAGTTTGTACCGGAAAACAGTATAAAAGCTTAAATTGCATGTTCTTCAAACATTCGTCTAGAGTGGAAAAAATCTAGGAGAAATATGTTTGCATTTGGAAGAACTGTAGAAATTCAGTATGACAAGATATGTGCTTTTCAAGCACAGAGTTCGCTACGCTGGTGACCAAAAAGCGAGTGTTTACTTTTCCATCCTCACCGAGGTTATATTATCACCCGCAGCAACGAACTGAAGGACAGTATGTCGCAGTTGTTCAGCGACTGTCAGTCTATTAAGAGCCTTGTGATATGTGCAAAATCTTTAAGTTACCGCGAGACAGATTGTGACCGTACTTTATTAGTATTGTATGAAATTGAACTTTCGCAGGGGACTGATGACCTCAGAAGTTAAGTCCCATAGTGCTCAGAGCCATTTTCGAACTTTCGCATAAACATTAGACAATTACGTGCCTCATTCGTTCCGGTTAAGTGAGCGTTTGTGAGGTGCTCGTATTCGAAAATCAAATGGCGATTGGAGTATTCAACTTTCCAGTTTTGAGGACTAAACTACCTTTGATGACTCCAGTTGATGTTTAATACAGACGTAATTTGTAGAAATGTACGTAGTATTTGATTCTGAACTGTGTTACGTGCTGGGGAAAGGAAACAATTTAGCTGAAGTGTTAGTATTTTGTGCGTGTTATAGAAAGGAGATTTTAGCACTCTAAGACAAAAAAAAGCGACTCCAGCTGAGACGAAAATCGATAGATGATATGTAGATATAAAGACAAACAAATGATTGCCATTTTAGTAAAACTGAATAATTTATTCAAGAGAAGAGCTTCACAAACTGATCAAATCAATAACACGCTGGTTCGCCTCTGGCCCTTAAATAAGCAGTTATTCGTCTTGGCATTTTTTGATAGAGTTGTTGGATGTCCTCCTGAGAGATATCGTGGCAAATTCTGTCCAACTGGCGCGTTAAATCGCCAAAATCCCAAGTTGGTTGGAGGGCCCTGTCCATAACCCACCTGACATCATTTGGTGAGAGATTCGGCGACCTCGCTGGCCAAGGTAGTGTTTGGGAAACACGAAGACAAGCAGTAGAGACTTCCGCCGTGTGTGGGCGGTCATTAACTTGCCAAAATGTAAGCCCAGGATGGCTTGCCACGAAGAGCAAAGAAACTGGGCGTAGAACACCGTCAACGTACCGTTGTGCTGTAACGATGCCGCGGATGATAACCAAAGGGGCGCTGCTATGAAAAGAACCGGCACCCCCGACCAGTACTCCTGGTTATCGGCGACAGTGAGGCTGACACACACTCATGCTCGTAAATTAAGGATAACTGCAGAATGTGGTGCCACACAACGTGGCACTACACTAAACTGGCGCTAATAGCATAGGCACGACAAAGATCTGTAAGTCCACGGTATTGGCGAGAAGTTGAGAAAACCGTCCCGAAACCCATGTGCTACAAAACGCCACTGTTTCCTGCGCATGTACCCCGACATAAATATGGGATATGATCACCATGCACACGTACACAGGCCGCACAACGAGTTGGCATACTCTGGATCAGGTGGTCGAGCAGCTGCTGGGGTATAGCCTCCCATTCTTGCACCAGTGCCTGCCGGAGCTCCTGAAGTGTCATATGGATTTGAAGACGTGCACCGATACGTCGACCAAGAGCATTCCAGACGTGGTCGATGGAGTTTAGGTCTGGAGAACAGGCAGGCCACTCCATTCACCTGATATCTTCTGTTTCAAGGTACTCCTCCACGATGCGAGCTCGGTGGGGCCGTACGTTATCATCCATCAGGAGGAAGGTGGGGTCCGCTCCAACCCTGAAAAGGCGGACATATTGGTACAAAATTATGTCCCGATACACCTGACCTGTTACAGTTCCTCTGTCAAATACATGCATGGATGTATATGCACCAGTCATAATCCCATCCCACACCATCAAACCACGACCTCTATACAGGTCGCTTACAAGGACATTAAGGGGTTGATATCTGGTTCCTGGTTCTCCCCAGATGAAAAACCGGTGAGAATCAGACTATACCTGGAGTAATCCGTGAACGCAACCTGGGACCACTGTTCCAATGACCATGTACTGTGTTCTTGGCACCAGGCTTTACGGGCCCTCCTGTGACCAGGGCTCAGTGGAATGCACCTCGCAGGTTTCCGGGCGAATAAACCATGTCTGTTCAGTCGTCTGTAGACAGTGTGTCTGGAGACAACTGTTCAAGTAGCTGCGATAAGGTCCCGAGTAAGGCTACCTGCAGTACTCCGTGGCCGCCTGCGGGCACTGATGGTGAGATATCGGTCTTCTTATGGTGTTGTACACTTTGGACGTCCCGTGCTGTAGTGCCTGGAGACGTTTCCTGTCTGCTGGAATCATCATAATCTTGAGATCACACTTTTCGGCACACGGGGGGCCCATGCTTCGACTTGCTGTGTTTGACCAGCCTCCAGTCGCCCTAATATCTTACTCCTCATAACATCAGTATGTGTTCTTTGAGCCATTTTCAACACACAGTCACCATTAGCACGTCTGAAAACGTCTGCACACTTACTCGCTGCACCGTACTCTGACACGCACCAACACACCTCTGCGTATGTGGACTGCTGCCACAGGTCAAATGCACCACATGGTCATACCCCGAGGAGATTTAAACCCTCAAACCGACCACTAGAGCATTGTTTAACCATGTATCAGCATTATCCTTAATTTATGAGCATGAGTGTATATAGCGTCTCCAGACACGTTTTCGCTGGTGATAGAGGCTTAAATCGAAGCGGAACTCGTCAATGAAGACCTATTACAGTCAGTGAGATTTCAGGCCGAATGTGCCCGACACCACTGCAAAGGGGTTTGCTGGTTTACAGAGGTCAGCGGTATACGGCACAAGGGACAGCGTGAGTTCAGATCCCTTTCTGTGAGCCGCCTCGCTATTAATGGTCCTTTTAGTCACTGACGCTCCAGTTGCATTTCGGATCAATGATAATGAAGAACACAGGGCTCTGAGTGCTCGTCTGACGATTGTTCGGTCCTCACATTGTGCCATCTCCCTAGGACGACGCCTCCCCCTCGATGCTGTGTTCGACCATGGTTCACCCATCCCTCCCAACATCATCGAACAGTGTCGCCGCTCGTATTCAGGTGTCGAGTGATTCGCCGATTACTCCGCTACTTCCTCATTATCTTAAAGTATCTATCTACGGAGAGATGAAATGTAGGTTAAGTGGAATGCAGACTATTTTCAGGTTACATACCTCAGCAGTATGCAGGCTCTTGTAGCATGGTGGACGATAAATATTGAGACAAAAACGAAATCTAAGGACCCGTCCCACAACATACAGCTTACATAATTTTCACTCTATTGCGTTATGCATGCCTAAGTGTTGTCAACGAAATGATCCTCTGTTCGACTAGACTTCTTTTCGTTGATCTTTTACAATAACATTTTGGTCATAATAACATTTCAGCCGACATTTTCTTTTGTTTCTACATTCGCATGGTTATTTGTTAGTAGCATTTTTCTTAGTTTATAAGGTCTTATTTACAAACACAATATTTTATTAGACGTCTATCCAGAGGGGAAATTTGATTTATTGTTTCCAATAAATCGTTCAGGATGTCTGATGAAGTGCAGTACTTCTTTAAGCACCGTGGATATTTTCATTACAAAAGATCTTTATCTTAGGTGCACTTGAAAAAGGAGACGATTTTGTGTCTCATTAGCCTAACATGACGTTTGTAAAGAATTTCATTATAATTTGTAAAAGTATCATAAATTTGTTCTTTTTTCTGCTAATTTCAAATTTCAGCTCTTTCCAGTCTTTTGTTGTGCTGAATAAAGATTAATATACCAGCCAAAAGAGACTGGTACATATTATCACAAATTAATTGAACTGAAGGAAACACTTCGTTCACAGATTTTATTTCTGTTTACAGACAAACATTTGTCTTTCACATTTCCCCGGTAACTGGGGCTTAGAGTTTTAGCTCTCGTGTGACAGATGGCCTTTCTGGGCTGCAGCGGCTGGGCCCTTGCACCCTCAGACACTGGTCTGTGGCGAGGCAGCGATTTATCTCCGCTGTAATTCGTGACAGGTTAGAAGTCGCACAGAACTGTTCCGTGTTAGACTGTCGCTTTGTCACAGCAGAGGAGAGCAGAGGATCACGGATAGCTGCTTTCCATCATCTGTAGACACTAGGCTGAACTTGTGGATAATTTTGTGATAAATAACCCGCAACAACAATATTTTAGAGCAATTTTCGAATTTTAAGGTTCATCCTTTAACTCTACATATACTTTGTATATATTTCATTGTACAACTTACGATTTAACTAATTGATAAATTTAAAAAAAAGGCCCATCTGGATTCAAATTTCTCTTCTCTTATATCGCTTAATTTGTGTTTTAACGTAGTCCATATTAGCAACCCACACAGATAATTACACCGTTGAGTCATATTAATGTGACCACCGCCTATGTGCGACGTCAGCGTGAAATACCCACTCACACCATCAGAGGGTGTATAAAGCATGCAAAACAGTGCAGCCGTTGCGTTAAAGCGGAAACGGAGCGATTTACGCTACTGGCCACTAAAATTGCTACGCCAAGAAGAAATGCAGATGATAAAGGCGAACTCATTGGACAAATATATAATACTAGAACTGACATGTGATTACACTTTCACGCATTTGGGTGCATAGATCCTGAGAAATCAGTACCCAGAACAACCACCTCTGGCCGTAATAACGGCCTTGATACGCTTGGGCATTGAGTCAAACAGAGCTTGGATGGCGTGTACAGGCACAGCTGCCCATGCAGCTTCAACACGATACCACAGTTCATCAAGAGTATTGACTGGCGTATTGCGACGAGCCAGTTGCTCGGCCACCGTTGACCAGACGTTGTGAGTTGATGAGAGATCTGGAGAAAGTGCTGGCCAGGACAGCAGTCGAACATTTTCTGTATCCAGAAAGACCCGTACAGGACTTGCAACATGCTGTCGTGCATTATCCTGCTGAAATGTAGGGTTTCGCAGGGATCGAATAAAGGGTAGAGCCACGGGTCGTAACACATCTGAAATGTAACGTCCACTGTTCAAAGTGCCGTCAATGCGAACAAGAGGTGACCGAGACGTGTAACCAATGGCACACCATACCATCACGCTGGGTGATAGGCCAGTATGGCGATGACGGATACACGCTTCCAATTTGTGTTAACCGCAATGTCGCCAAACACTGTTCAAATGGTTCAAATGGCTCTGAGCAGTATGGGACTGAACTGCTGTGGTCATCAGTCCCCTAGAACTTAGAACTACTTAAACCTAACTAACCTAAGGACATCACACACACCCATGCCCGAGGCAGGATTCGAACCTGCGACCGTAGCAGCAGCGCGGCTCCGGACTGGAGCGCCTAGAACTACAAGGCCACCGCGGCCGGCGCCAAACACGGATGCGACCATCATGATGCTGTAAACAGAACCTGGATTCATCCGAAAAAATGACGTTTTGCTATTCGTGCACCCAGGTTCATCGTTGAGTACACCATCGCAGGCGCTCCTGTCTGTGATGCAGCATCGAGGGTAACCGCAGCCATAGTCTCCGAGCTGATAGTCCAAGCTGCTGCAAACGTCGTCCAACTGTTCGTGCAGATGGTTGTTGTCTTGCAAACGTCCCCATCTGTTGACTCAGGGGTCGAGACGTGGCTGCACGATCCGTTACAGCCATGTGGATAAGATGCCTGTCGTCTCGTCTGCTAGTGATACGAGGCCGTTGGAATCCAGCACGGCGTTCCGTATTACCCTCCTGAACCCATCGATTCCATATTCTACTAACAGTCATTGGATCTCGACCAACGCAAGCAGCAATGTCGCGATTCGATAAACCGCAATCGCGATAGCCTACAATCCGATCTTTACCAAAGTCGGAAACGTGATGGTACGCATTTCTGCTCCTTACACGAGGCATCACAACAACGTTTCGCCAGGCAACGCTGGTCAACTGCTGTTTGTGTATGAGAAATCGGTTGGAAACTTTCTTCAGGTCAGCACGTTGTAGATGTCGCCACCGGCGCCAACCTCGTGTGAATGCTCTGAAAAGCTAATCATTTGCATATCACAGCATCTTCTTCCTGTCGGTTAAATTTCGGATCTGTAGTACGTCATCCTCGTGGTGTAGCAATTTTAATGGCCAGTAGTGCATGTGACGTCCAGTAGGACGTGACCATTAACTTTTGAGCCAACGGTGGAAATATTTCGAAAACGGCAAAGTTAGTAAACTGTTCGCTTGTCGCCGTGGTTAAACTATACCGTACATGGCAAAATGGCACTATCCAAAACCGTCGCGAGGCAGTTGTGGTGCACCACGGGCCAGAGATGACAGAGGTGAACGACGGCTGCGCCGATGTGTATGTGCGAATAAACATGCAGTTGTTGAGCAACTGACCACCAGATTGAACCTATGGGCTACCAACACTCTCTCCTCAACGAACGTTCAGTGAAAGTTGCAGTGCAGGGGCCGCCGCAGGTTCATACACGCATGCAGACGGACGTTCATCGGCGACGAAGGCTGGAATTTCCACGCCAGTGCCGTAATTAGGCGTCCACAGAGAGGCGACAGGTGGCCTTTTCAGATGACTCACGTCTTAAGGTACGTTGTCCAAGACGCGACGCACACTAGCGACTGCGACGGGTCGCTACGTGACGTCAGAAGTTGCCTGCTGGCGCATGCGCAGTTCGAGTTTGGGATGCGACGCGCGACTGTTGCGGCAGCTGCCGCAGCACTGCACCAGTGAGCAGTGATGCGACGGAAGTCGGACGACACAAAGACGTACGGCTGCCAGAAAGATGTCGAGCCAGTCAAGGAAAACTGAAATAAGCCACTCACAGGATGTGATGCTCTGTGAGCTGGTCTCGCAACATCCTTGCCTTTACGATTTGAAGAACCCTAAATATAGAGACACTATGTTCAGAGACAGAATTTGGGAAGAAATTGGTGCACAGTTGAAACTGGCAGGTGAGTGAAATATATAATATTTTCCCATTAATGCAAATTTTTCAGGCCTGTTATGAAAATCAGTATAATCCATGCAGATGTAGAATTAGAATGATGAAAATGAACTTGAAGGTCAATTTTCGCATTACTCTTTTTTGTGACGATAAAAACTGAAAACGGCAAGTACATTATAAAATGAACAATCTAAAGAACAACGAGAAAGTTACATTTTACAATACCTTCACTTTGAAAGTAAACGGTAAATTGGTGTCTTGATGATACCTTCTAGTTGTGAAAAACCACTACCAGATTGTTGTACAGCTTTCTGTAATCAATAGATGTTCGTTTTTGAGGAAGGCGTTTCTCAACAGATTGCGCAAACAGTATGCTGCATTAAGTAATTTGTCACATTCACTTCAATTCATTGGTAGAAGATGGTGCTCAAAAAACTTGTGCCAAAAGTGCACTACTGTTTTACAAGGCCCTTCTGGTCTGACACAGTTCACAATTGGAATTCGTCTTTTGTAAATCCTGGAGTCATCTTTTGAGTGCAGCTTGGCAACATTAAATGTTCATGTCATCCATAACGATGTATGCTGTCAGAATATAAGAATATGGAAGTTCATTTGGATGGGAATAAAGATTCAGTCGGCTATGAAAGTTGCCTTAGCTTGTTCCAAAAGTTTCTGCATGGGAGAAACTGACAAGTATAATTTGGGGAAATTTTGTGAACAAGCACGGACATTATTTCTTCCACATTTCTGCCAGTGTATACTGTAGACGTTCAGAATCAAAATTCTAGAAATGTTTAAGGTGTAACCCTATCTTGTTGTCAAGAACTTGAAACAATGCAATGACGCTAGCGTGCGCTTATTGTTAATAAACTTATCTTTCATTGGAATTTTAGGTGAAATGTGCAAAAACAGATGGAGGAATATTCGGGACTCGTATCAGAGAAATAAACGAGAAAGAAAGCTTGGAACAGGTTCAGATGCCACCAGCAAAACCAAGAAAATGGGTTCTGCTTGATCACTTGGCTTTAAGAAACCTACATTTCGTGGCATTTTAAATGAAATTGTGAAGAGCATATGGAGAAATATTAGTAACTCATACCGGAGAAATGTGACATAAAATGGTTTCATTAGGTCGAAATGACCACACGATTCTCGTTGCGCGTCGACAGAACTGGCGGCTAGTCGCGACGCTCCCGGAGATATATGAGCCCAAATCTCGGAAACGGAGATCGATATCATTCTGATCTCAACTTTAAAAATAATTTCGATATGTTAGCTTCTTTTCATCGGCAACAATGTATGACCTAACGTGAACCATACGTAAAGTAGCCAGCGACCACATTTTTCACTGTACACAATTCAAATTTTATGCAGTAGGTTACTTGTAAATTAAGTATCGGAATAACTGTGACGAATATCGGAAAAATAGACACCTCATTATCAAGCTGTGATGTGAAACTGTAAGATACGCAAACATCAATTTTTTGTGCCCTTTACTTTCCTCACAATTAATAGAGAAGTAATATACAGCGAAAAAAACACGCAAAACCGGAAGAGATACTTTTCAATTTTTTAAAGTAAAAGGAGAATCTGTATCGAAAAACTAACTCTGGGAGCCGATGTAACTTTGTTGCATTAACATACAGTATTTTTTACAGCAAGAAAATCGGAATTCTTATTTTTCTTATGTATTTGAATCCGCCGCCGTCGACCGGAGCTTGGGAAACAGCGACGACTCCAGTCGTGTTGCGGCCGTGTCGCCGTCTGCCAGGGTGGGAAAAGAGTAGAGGAGGGGGCGGCGTCGCAGTCGCAGCCAACTGTCGCGTCTTGCACAACGTAGCTTTATGCTGCATAGGACAGACGGCCGCTGCAGTATACGGCGTGAAACGAGTGAAACCAGACAATCTGCAAGAATCGTCGAGAGGGTTCAGGCCGAAGGAGCCAGCGTTATGGACTGGGTAACGTCTTCGTGGCATTCTCTGGGTTATCTCGTCTTTCTGGAAGACACAGTGGATCAACACAAGTATGCGTCTGTCCTTTGGGAACCCTGTCCTCTCCTACATCCAGTTGTTTTTCCTCGGCACGATGCCAGCTACGAAAAAGGACAATACAACGTGTGAGACAGCACGTAGTGTATGTGTATGGTTCAAAGAGCACCACGATGAGTTAACTGTACTCCCCTAGCCACCAAATTCCCCGTATTTAAATCAAGTCGAGAATCTGTGGCCACCTCATTCGGACTGTTCGTGCTATGGATCCTCAGATGAGAAACCACACCATGGTTCCACATCCCTGTCGGTACCTTCCAGAAGCTCATTTACTCTCTTCCTGCACATCTCGCAGAGTCACGCTGAAAAAGGTCACTATTTAGGCTTTTGCCAGGTCGTCACGTTAACGTGACTGGACGGTGTTAAAAAGATCTTATTATGGTGACGAGCGTTCAGGCACACTTCAGCAGATGGCGTATTTGTCCTGTCTTCTTATCCAGGAGTTCTCCACACCATGATTCTGGGAGGTGGAGCGATATGGGTCTTGAGAATCGCCGGCCTTGGTCTCACCGTCATAGACTGAAGCGAGACTTGTTGTTCAACAGCACTGAATGCCACTCAGTGTCCCACCTGATCCTGGTGAAACACCATGCAAGTCTATTTTGTCCGTACGATGGCGTTAGTAGTAACCTGTGCAAGGTAACCCGAGGCCTCGGCCCAGCTTCCCGACAGTTTGTCGTGAAGCTCTGCCTGTAACATCCCACTGGGTTTCAATTGTTGTCATCCGTCTGTTCGTCAGGTTTAATCAATTTATACTACTCTCTTGACGTAGTACTATCTTTACAGGAGGGCTCCTACCTTGTCGTAGTGTAGTCCTTCTAGAAGAATCCATGCATACTCCTCATGCCACATTCTGGTCCTGAGTCCATCTTGTCACCACTGCAGTCACTGAACTACAGCCAAGAGTCTCTGCGGTCTGTCAATACGATTAACCCATGACCCTCACGTCAGTGATTCGACCTTTCTAAAAGTATGACAGATGGCTATAAGCTGGACGTGCTGTCTGATGGACATGTTGTGTTGTGATCTCCACCTAAAACGTCTAACTGAAGCTAAACACACCTGTAGTCACCAAAGTTCTGCTTCTACACTGTTTAGTAGCATTAATGTGGCCACCTGACAAAAGGCTGAGTAATACGCTTTAGCAGAGCGGATCCCTGCAAGACGTACAGGAAGAAATTCAGTGAGGTTCCAACATACGAAAAGCTTTGTGGAGCATTGACACCTCCGGGGGGGTGGCCAGCTGCGCTAGGTTTCTCAGATGAGAATTCATGGACTGAACAGCCCGATTCAGCCCATACGAAAAGCTTTGTGGAACATTGACACCTCCGGGGGGGTGGCCAGCTACGCTAGGTTTCTGAGATGAGAATCCATGGACTGAACAGCCCGATCCAGCTCGAGATATTTAGCGAGTCATGGAACGCATGTTAGGAAACGGAGTGTGCATAGAAGTTGATAAAAGTTTTGTCTGTTGAGGTCGAAATTTAGTGTGACAGTGAAGTTATCTGATCGCGTGAAAGAGGTCTAGGTGAAATAAAGTTATTTGTTGGATGTTTTTCCCAACCGATTCAGGTGTGACAGTTCTGGAGTCATTAAGAAAGCCTACGATCAGTAGAACATAAGAACCCAGATCATGCATACTAACTGGAGGCGACTTCACCCTATTCATTGCAGGGCGTACAGACAGACAGTCTTGCGAATAAGGTTTGAACGCGCTTTCTGAAAACCTCTTGAGCTGCTAGTTCGGCAGCCTACACGCAATGGTATTATCGCAGGCTCCATAGCTACAAACAAGCCAGACGTTATCGATGGCGTCAGCTTAGAGACGGGAATTAGTGATCATGATGTCATCATAGCGACTATGATTACGAAAGTTAATAAATCAGTCAAGCAGGCTAGGAAAGTATTTGTACTATAAAGAGCAGATATGCAGTTGTTAGCATCTCAGACAATGAAATGATTTAGTTCCAGTATGGTGGACATAGAGGAGTTATGGGCAAATTTTTAATCGTGCTCTGGACAAGTACACACTCCAAAAAAGTTTTGCATCACACCGGTTCCGAGGGTTTCGGAATCTGTACAGAGAATTGGAACAGAGATCAACATAAACTTCATTTCCGCGCTTTTTATTGCTCATGAAAACCACGCATCGCGTGTTGTACCACCAAACAGCGAGACCTTCAGAGGTTGTGTTCAAGACTGATGTACATACCGGTACCTCTAATACCCAGCAGCTCGTCCTCTTGCATTGATGCATGCCTGTATTCGTCGTGGCATACTATCCACAAGTTTATCAAGGCATTGTTGGTCCAGATTGTCCAACTCCTCAGCGGCGATTCGGCTTGGATCCCTCTCAGTGGTTGGTGCGCCATGTCGTCCATAAACAACCCTTTTCAATTTATCCCAGGCGTATTCGATAGGATTCATGTCTGGAGAACATGCTGGCCACTCTAGTCGAGCGATGTGGTTATTCCGAAGGAAGTCATTCATAAGATGTGCACGATGGGGGCACGAGTTGTCGTCAATGAAGACGAATGCCTCCAATATGCTGCCGATATGGTTGCACTATCGGTCAGAGGATGGCATTCATGTATCGTACAGCTGTTACGGCGTCTTCCATGACCACCAGCGGCGCATGTCGGCCCCACGTAATGCCACCCCAAACCATCAGGGAACATCCACCGTGCTGCACTCGCTGGACAGTGTATCTGAGGTGTTCAGCCTGACTGGGTTGCCTCCAAACACGTCTCCGACAATTATCTGACTGAAGGCATATGCGACACTCATCGGTGAAGAGAATGTGATGCCAATCCTAAGCGGTCCATTTGGCATGTTGTTGGGCCCATCTGTACCGCGCTGCATGGTGACGTGGTTGCAAAGATGAACCTCGCCAAGGGCATCGGGTGTGAAGTTGCGCATCATGCAGCCTATTGCGCACTGTTTATGAGTCATAACACGACTTCCTGTGGCTGCACAAAAAGCATTATTCAACATGGTGGCGTCACTGTCAAGGTTCCTCCGAGCCATAATAGGTAGCGGTCATCCACTGCAGTAGTAGCCCTCGGGCTGCCTGAGCGAGGCATGTCATCGACAGTTCCTGTATCTCGGCAGCTCCACCCTGTTCGAATAACATCGCTTTGGTTCACTTCGAGACGCCTAGACACTTCCCTTGTTTAGATCCCTTCCTGGCACAAAGTAACAATGAGAACACGATTGAATCGCGCTATTGACCGTCTAGGCATTGTTGAACTACAAACAACACGAACCATGTATGTCCTTCCTGGTTGAATGACTGGAACTGATCGGCTGTGGGACCCCATCCGTATAATAGGCGCTGCTCATGCATTGTTGTTTACATCTTTGGGCGAGTTTAGTGACATCTCTGAAGAGTCAAAGTGACTGTGTCTGTGATACAATATCCACAGTCAACGACTATCTTCAGGATTTCTAGGAACTGGGGTGATTCAAAACCTTTTTTGATGTTTGTATATGCCTAGTAAGGACGGAAAAAACCCAATGAAATTCGAAAACGCTGAGGAGAACGCTCAAATGACGACAGGCGATGATTAGCAGAGATATGTGCGTCTGTCAAAAGATACATGAACAAAGCATACAAGACGTACGGCCGTCGTACTTCAGCGAAAGATCTGGGCGAGAACTCGAGAAAATTCTGGTTATTTTTAACATCGCTAAGTGGGTTTAAAGCTTCCATCCAGTAACTCGTTGATCAGTTCAAAATGTTTCAAATGGCTCTGAGCACTACATGTGACTTAACATCTGAGGTCATCAGTTCCCTAGACTTATAACTACTTAAACCTAGCTAACAGCACACACATCCGTACCCGAGGCAGGATTAGAACCTTCGACCGTAGCGATCGCGCGGTTCCAGACTGAAGCGCCTAGAACCGCTCGGCCACACAGGTCGACGGAATTCATTTCTTTTTCGATTTCTTCACATTTTTCATGCAGCTATTTCGCCTTAGCTTCCCTGGGCTTCCTATTTATTTCATTCCTCAGCGACCTGTATTTCTGTCTTCCTGAATTTACCTGAACAGCTTCGATCAACTGGAGCATTTCTTCTGTTGCCCATGGTTTCTTCGCAGTTACCTTCTTTGTACCTATGCTCTTCTTTTCTACTTCTATGATTGCCCCTTTTTACTGATGTCCGTTCGTCTTCAACTGTGCTGCCTACTGAGCTATTCCTAATTGCTGTATCTATAGCCTTAGAGATTTTCAAGCGTATGTCTTAGTACTTCCGTATCCCTCTTCTTTGCGTGTTGATTCTTCCTGACCAACCTCTTGGATTTCAACTTACTTTTATTCATAGCCAAGTCCAATTACCGACGTCCATTGCGCCCTTTGACACCTATTTGTTTTGCAGAGCACGCTCTGATACTCCTTGAAACGCAAATTTCTCAGCGTTTTCCAGCTCTATGGTAAGTGATGGTGGGAGATATTTTAATCCGTTCAGTGTCGGCCTCCAAGCGTTATTTAAATTGAAACCTCCATCCCAGTTTATAAGGTTTTATCACATGTTTATTTCGATAGACTTCTTAATTATGCTGTCCCAGAAACACGTCGTTTACACCGCGGTACTGATCCCATCGAGGCACTGCTCGGCTACAGCAGGTTTGTTTGGTTGTTTTAGTCGAGTGTGTCAGTCTCCTGTCATCTTTGTCAGGAGTTTAGGATTTTGACTGCACGCCCGTCCAGTTTGATGCTGCAGAGTCTTCTTTGTTTCCATAGAGGCGTGGAGATAGAAGTGTGTGTGTGTGTGTGTGTGTGTGTGTGTGTAGGTTCACTAGGTGCTCTATGACCCAGAGATCCGTCCTGTGTTCTCTTAACTAACATGTGGAGGAAAGGCAGTTTTTCAAGTTCCATCGAACCACGCCAGAGAATTACAACACCTAGTACTGGTGTTCCGAATGAATAGGTACGCAGAGCATCAAACTCAGCGAGCTATGCAGTCAAAAATAAGAAGCTCTGAGAAGGAAGTTGAGTCTCAGAGAGGCCGACGAAGAAAAGTCAAAAATCACTTACCAGCCTTATGCTGTCCCTTATCTGGAAAGATTGGTAGACTCCTATCGTAGCATCCGACGTATTTCGCTCGCTTCAACTAAGATAAAAAGTATTGTTTGTAATATTCAAGACGATCTAAGCCGCCGAATGTCGGACGTGAATCACATTCTATGCGTGTGTGGCATGTCGTACTTTAGGCAGACTATCAGAACAATCGAAGAGAAATGCAAGTAACATCAGCGAAACACCCAACTAAAACAACCACGCAAATATGCTGTCGACGAACAATGCCTCGAATACAGTCATGAAATGAAATGCGATGAGATCAGTATCGTGGTACAAACGCCATGCCTGTGGGACAGCACTGACATAGATATATAAATTCTTAGGATCATGGTGAAAAAGCTTAAAATCGCAAATTTGCAGACATTTACTCAACACTTAAGCAACAGGATACGTGAAAGATGGTAAAACATAAGGTTTTTCTTTATGTAAATTTAGTTTCATTTTTTTCTCAGGGTTCATATGCCTTTCCAAGATGAAGGAGTGGGATACACTCAACTACGAAGTTTATTTTAAGCCTTTACTACCGTTAAACGTATGATCTGAGGAAGAAAGGGATTTAGATGTGGAAGACGTCCCCCTGATATCAGAGAGCAATTATAGCATGATGTACGCGCATGAGAATCTAAAATTGTCCCAACAGTTTCTTAAACTGACGGTTTGCCTGTTGGCGATTGTCTGGTGATCAATGTGTTCAAATGTATGTGAATTCCTAAGGGACCAAACTGTTGAGGTCATCGGTCCCTAGACTTACACACTACTTAAACTAACTCATGCTAAGAACAACACACACACCCATGCCCGAGGGAGGATTCGAACCTCCGAAGGGAGAGGCCGCGCAATCCGTGACATGGCGCCTAAACCACGCGGTGAAGGTCCCAAGACAATAGTCAATAGGCAACATGTCAACAAGTGGTCACGAAAACCTTAACAGTTTTATAGTTCTTCCCGCTGTCCACTGAGAAATTTCAGGTCACCGTGAAGCTGCATTTCACTGTTTAATCAACACCGTGTACACTTCCGCAGAGTAACTAACGTGCTTGTAAAATGTTGGTTATTAACCGAGTTCGCATTCCTTTGGTTCGTGCAAAGTAGGCAAATTAAAACTTTCCTCATTTAGTCCTCGGTGCTGGATATTCCACCGCAAATTGACTGGTGTAAGAGCGTGCGTTAGCAACACGTGAAGTAGTTGAATGCAAAGCACAAATGTAATGAGAACTGTTCCGCTCTATCGCACAAACCAATTACACGTCACTTACGTACGCAACTTTCTGCTGTCATTAAAGCATGATTTTCATAAATTGCGACGCAATTTAACTGACAAACAACATTTCGTTAACCCACCACACATCCAAAGTATGAATATTAATACTCCATGTCAAAAGCAATATTCTTCTGAACTATAAAATGACGAGTGTTACTATTATATGATGCAAATATAATTGTAATGTAACTTTTAAAAGAAAACTCATTATGGGTAATGAAGCCGTAGTGGTTATATCGTTATAAAACTTTTTTAAATGTGCATTTGACAGTTAAAGTGAATGATGAAATAAAGGATGGATGGTTTTCGAACTGTATGGGGTCGTCCCAATATGATAATACGTTCGAGAGCTTAAAATCGTGAATCTTTTATTCGTCAATGAATTCCTGATAGTCACTACTAAGTTGTCTGAAGAGTTGGCGCAAAACAGCGAGGATCACTACGTGTTGTTATCTTCACGCACATGTTGACCCCTTCTTCGAGGGTTATACGGCCGTTGCAAGTCATACTGAAATGTCCCCTTTGAAAAATTAAGAATGACAGGGCTGGAAAAACTCTTACGTTATTTGATTTTGAAACAGCTGAGCTAAACTGAACGTACTCAGACAGTTCTCTCTTTACTTATTCTGATCATCACTAAACTGACACACAATATTTTTAGCGTAACGCAGTCTGACTTTCATTAATCCCTACAAAAGAGTGGCCCTGACTAACAATAATCTATACCTTTCATCGATCACTTACCTCACAAAAATCTTGGTTACTCGAACTACTACAATACAACGAGCGTCACTACTGCCAGCTAAATAAAAGATTCAAACAACGGAAGACACTAACTACTGATAGGCATAGTTAGCAAATGAAAGATTTTAATAGAGAACAAACAATGTATTTACCTTAATAGTGTTGAAAAATCATAATATACATAGCAGTTCATGACATCCAGTCTTACAAATTTACTGTCTCTGATGGACACACGTCCAGATCATCCGCTCTCAAAACTCCGCCATCTCTCTCCCCACATCCAACACTGCTGACGGCTCACCTCCAACTGCCCAACGCTAAGCGCTGTTAACATCCAACTGCCCAACACTACACAAGCGAATATTCCAACAGTGAGTCCAACCAGCCACAGACTGCACACAGCGCAATCAGTGATTTTCATACAGAGCGCTACGTGGCGTTACCAACATAAAAACCTACACAGCCTACTTACAATACTAGTGTGTCCGAAGGAACGATAATTAAAACAGCACATTGGATTTTAAACATTAAGACTGGTGAATGCTATCGTTTTGTGTTCATGGAATGCTAAGAGAACTGAGGATCAGTTTAAACCTAATTATCTTCTCTAGTTTGTCATTCACTTTCCTCATAATAAGTTTGTTGTCCGTCAGGATTCCCTCTTCTCCGTCTTCAGTTCTTGTTTCTTTTATTCAGATTGTTTCAAAAAGTAGTAGGGCAGAGTGCTGTACCATGGAGCACATCTCAGACTTTGCCTCTAGCCACCCCAACAACAGAAGTTTAACATATTCTATTATTCCATCTTTAAATGACAGCATCCAGTTTTTTGTGTACTGCAGTATTATTCGGAAGTTACAAAAATTTTACTAGAAAATTAGGGTTTTTCCAGATGTGAAAAAGTGTTCCACAGTAAACATTGTCATGTACTTATCGACAAATATTCTATTGAAATTTATAAGTGTTGCCATCGGGAAAATCTTGCCAATGATGTGCCAGCTACATTATTATTCTATTATGCACCAATAAGTGGTAATTGAAATCCAATTAAGCAGAAGTTAAAAATTAAATAAATTCCAAAATAGAAGCTATTGCAAACTAACTCGAAATTGTAGGCGTCTCCCACTGCAGGGCTGGAAACCCCTACTGTTCTGTCAGGATGCAGACCGAGGACCTGTGTGCATTCGTTAGACGCAATAAAACAGTGTGCAAGACTATTCCGTTTATTAGAGTACAAGTCGTTGTCTGCGACGGCTGGTGGCTACGTAATCGGGAGAGGCATCAGGTGAATCCAACAGAGGACTCACGATTGCCGAGGACTCTACACCAGCTGGGAGTGCAAGTCCATGGCAGCCTGGTGCGGCGGTTTGCAGCCCCCTGGCCAGGTAGGCAGCCGTGCTTGACTCATACACCGTTTCGGGGAGTACTGGGTCACCCTACCATATCATTCCCCGCGTTGTCCCATCAGGAGACCGCGATGTTGGATGCCGCTATGTCGTGCTGAATGCTGAACCTGTCTCACCAGCATGGTAGGCCGTCAGACTCGTGCGACGTTGGAGTTTTAGGGCAGCTTCTGCCCTGGACAGGAGCCGTGTCGGTACAGCCCTGGACTACCCTCCAGCGCCTGCTGCCGTACTGACTTCAGTACCGAATGCTGGACCTCATTATCGGTAGCTACGGATCGCTGATCTCGTAAGGTAGCAAGTGTGAGACCAACAGTAGGACAGTCTCACGCACAAGATGTTACCGCATCTTAAGCAGAGAATTGAGCGCGAACGACATTAGACCCAGAAGAAGACCATTGCAATCGTGGCCAAAACGTTGGTTTTTCTCCAGCAGCAGTAGTTTTTTACATTATGACGCGGTACCATGCCCAGGAAACTTTTATGTCGACATGAATGCCATCGATGATACTCATGGAGTGCTCTTAGCAGGTGAAGTGTTTATCTCGTCGAAGAGAGGCTCCAGCCTACGACGTCAGCTGTCTTTGGTTCCGGTGCATCTGCTTAACGAATTTGTTACAATATCCTTATTGCTTAGTCAAACCCCAGCTATGTGATGTTACGTTCTACCTAGTGTCTCCTAGGTAACGTTACGGAGGCAGTTCGATCTATAGGCTTAGAATGATTTTCTGCTGAGATCGCTCGCAGTCTCGCTCAGGAAGAACGGTGTTGAAATTTTCACTCTTCCCGGCTGGAGACTGTTGATCCTTCAGCGCGGTGAGTACCATCTGCTGTTCGATCTTAGAAAATTTTGCTCTCCCGTCTCCTCATTAATTTATCGCGTAACAAAATGAAGACGCTGAAGAACTTCATTTCATTTGTAAAAATCATGTGTTCAATAGCAGAACACATGATTCCTTTTGAAGGAAACATATTGTGCCCGATCGACGGTGTGTTTAGTCCTCACGCAACTGTGTAACTGAAGAATGAACAGTATCTTCCAAATAGCTTTAATATACAAGGTGTGCCTGAAGCTTTGTGCAAATACCAATATTCATTTTGCAAAAACTGTGGAACTTACAAATTTGTGGTGTATGACAAACGAAAGGATAAAGAACGAAGTTTTTGTTATAATGTCAACAAACTTCAGCACGTGTGCCGTTCGTTGCTCGAAGAATGTTTAATCTATGTTCGATTTCACCCCAAACGTTTGACAACATTCCTTGTGTAACATCAGGCAACAGCATCTGTTATCCATCTTCTCAATGTGTCCAGATCTGGTACTTGTGAAATTTAAAACTTGAAGGCGTTATGTCTGGTGATCTAACAGGCCAGGCAGTGTGACCACCACGCCCAAACCAACTGCAAGGAAATCTTTCCTCAAGAAAATTTCTAACACGCAACCTCCAATGCGGTGGTGCACAATCTAATTGGAAAATCACAGCAGTCTGCAAGTTCCTCAGCAGTGGTTCCGCAAACTGTTCTAGCATATGCACATTAATGTTAGCTGTTACTGATTTTGGATAAAAAAGAAAGGGCCAATGACTTTGTTGTGCACTGAACCGCACCACACCTTCACTTTAGGGGAATTGCTAATGTGATCTAAGGCAACGTGTACACTTTCCAAACCCCATACCCTCACCTGATATGTGGAAAGCAGCCTCGTGTGAAAAACAAAATCGTTGAAGATACGCATTGCTGGTGTCGATTCGTGCCAATATCTCAGTCGCAAAAGCTATTCGACAAGTTCCATTATCTGATTGTGACGTGTTTATTATCTGTACCTTACTTACAAGTGGAATCTGTTGTGTAGAATTCTTCGCACTATCGTCCTAGGAATCACTAACTCACGATCTGAGGGTCGAGAAGATTTGGGAGGGCTTCGTCGTAAGAATGTCAGTTACACAGTTTCGACACTTTTTTCACTGACCGAAGGCTGCTCTTTTTGCGGAGGACCCAACACACTACCCGTCTGTTTAAACTTAATGTACCACGCAACAAACCACCTTACCCAAAGAAAGCAGGTGTTGACAGATGTGAAAATTACAGAACTATCAGTTTAATAAGTCACAGCTGCAAAATACTAACGCGAATGCTTTACAGGCGAATGGAAAAACTGGTAGAAGCGGACCTCGGGGAGGATCAGTTTGGATTCCGTAGAAATGTTGGAACACGTGAGGCAATACTAACCTTACGACTTATCTTAGAAGAAAGATTAAGAAAAGGCAAACCTACGTTTCTAGCATTTGTAGACTTAGAGAAAGCTTTTGACAATGTTAACTGGAACACTCTCTTTCATATTCTGAAGGTGGCAGGGGTAAAATACAGGGAGCGAAAGGCTATTTACAATTTGTACAGAAACCAGATGGCAGTTATAAGAGTCGAGGGGCATGAAAGGGAAGCAGTGGCTGGGAAAGGAGTGAGACAGAGTTGTAGCCTCTCCCCGATGTTATTCAATCTGTATATTGAGCAAGCAATAAAGGAAACAAAAGACAAATTCGGAGTAGGTATTAAAATTCATGGAGAAGAAGTAAAAACTTTGAGGTTCGCCGATGACATTGTAATTCTGTCAGAGACAGCAAAGGACTTGGAAGAGCAGTTGAACGGAAAGGACAGTGTCTTGAAAGGAGGATATAAGATGAACATCAACAAAAGCAAAACGAGGATCATGCAATGTAGTCGAATTAAGTCGGGTGATGCTGAGGGAATTAGATTAAGAAATGAGACACTTAAAGTAGTAAAGGAGTTTTGCTATTTAGGGAGTAAAATAACTGATGATGGTCGAAGTAGAGAGGATATAAAATGTAGACTGGCAATGGCAAGGAAGTCGTTTCTGAAGAAGAGAAATTTGTTAACATCGAGTATAGATTTAAGTGTCAGGAAGTCGTTTCTGAAAGTATTTGTATGGAGTGTAGCCATGTATGGAAGTGAAACATGGACAATAACCAGTTTGGACAAGAAGAGAATAGAAGCTTTCGAAATGTGGTGCTACAGAAGAATGCTGAAGATAAGGTGGGTAGATCACGTAACTAATGAGGAGGTATTGAATAGGATTGGGGAGTAGAGAAGTTTGTGGCACAACTTGACCAGAAGAAGGGATCGGTTGGTAGGACATGTTTTGAGGCATCAAGGGATCACAAATTTAGCATTGGAGGGCAGCGTGGAGGGTAAAAATCGTAGAGGGAGACCAAGAGATGAATACACTAAGCAGATTCAGAAGGATGTAGGTTGCAGTAAGTACTGGGAGATGAAGAAGCTTGCACAGGATAGAGTAGCATGGAGAGCTGCATCAAACCAGTCTCAGGACTGAAGACCACAACAACACGCAACAATAACCCATCTGTCAGGTGCCTCTGTTCCGTATTATCTTTCAAAAAATTTGCCGTACGGTAGCTGCAAATTTTGCCTCGTGATATTACAGAACACACTGCGCTTTCTCCTCGTGTGACGCCAGTTACAATGACAGCCCTTGTAGTGATCTCTAGTCATAACACTTAATAGTGTAAGACCCGAAATTCTCAGAAATGTCTCACAACAGCAAGAATAGTAGAAAATTCCAGAAACTGCTTATGGAAGTCTCCATTGCTCATCATCCATGTTTTTCGAAAATCCTTCTCTAAACTGAAACACCGACCAGGAAACCTAATGTGTTCCTTAGTACACTACCCTCCAGGTACAACATTCTCCCCTACTGGCGAAAAAAGAAGAAACTCCTATAAATATACTCGTGGGATGCTTCGTAATGTAGTGTTGGAACTCCTTTTGGTCGGCGTAGTGCAGTCGTGGCGTGGACTCAACATGTCGCTGGAAACCCCAAGCAGAAATATTGGGCCACGCTGCCTCTATATCCGTCCATAAATACGGAAGTGTTGGCAGTGCAGGATTTTGTGCACAAACTGACCTCTCTATTACGTCCAGTAGATCTTGGATGTGATTCGTATCGGGCGATCTTGGTGGCCAAAGCATTCGCTCGAGTTGTCCAGAATGTTATTCAAACCAATCGCGAAAAACTGTGGCCACGTGACATCTATAAAAATTCGTTACGGAACATGAAATCCAAGAATGGCTGCAAATGATTGCCAAGTAGCCGAACATAACCATTTCAAGTTCAGTGACCGGTTCAGTTGCATCAGAGGGGCCTGTCTATTCCATGTAAACAGAGCCCACACCAACTTGGGTCCATGGTTTCGTGGGGTCTACGTCTCCCCCGGACACTGTGATAACCTCTTAAAATTGGCACTCATCTGACCAGGCCAGGGATTTACAGTCGTCTAGGGTCCAACCGCTATGATTGCGAGCCCAGGAGAGGCGCTGCCACAGCCAGATAAAAAATGGTTGTGAGACTTCCGTATTAACAGAAATAATTTCTGTAATACTCCATATTATGTATATATATTGTTGCTTAACGTCCACAGAAGTTTCATCCTATCCAAATTCTTACCTTTAGATCTACACCCAAATTTAGCTGCGCTGGACTCGTGGAAGACCTACTCTCTTTCTACCAATCCATGCAATGGAAATACTTGTTTGCTGTCAATCCCTCCACCAAAAACTACCCTAATTCCAACATTGAACTCTGCTTCTTCCGGTTCATACCACCATCCAACTGAAAACTTTGCCCCTTCCTACCTAACCACCCATTGGTCACTTTCTAGGGATTCCTTACCTCAAACTTAGCCTCACTATCCTTCTTCAGGTCCCTCCCTCAGAACACCAACCTTTCAGTAAAAGAAAGCACAGACATACACAATCTCAAAAGAAGTTCTGACATAATCATACTACCTGCAGACAAAGGTTCCGCCATTGTTGTTATGAATTGCAGTGACTATGTGGCAGAAGGCCTGTACTAATTATCTGGCTCCTCCACCTATAAACTTTGCCAGGGTAACCCCATCCCACAAATCCAACACAACCTTCAGTCCCTCCTTAAAGCCTTAGCCCCTTCCCAGAACATCTCCCCTGAATCCATTTCCCTCCTCACCCCTATGACAGCCACACACCCACCTTCTACATGCTCCCCAAAATTTACAAACCCAACAATCCTGGATGCCCTATTGTGCCTGGTTATTGTGCCCCCACTGAATGAATTTCGACCCTCATTGACCAACACCTCCAACCAATTGCCATAATCTAGCATCCCACATCAAAGACACCAACCAGTTCCTTCACCATCCCAACCCTCTACGTTCTGGATCCCTAATCGCCACTGTTGATGCCACCTCCCTGTACCCAACATCCCTCATGCCCATGATCTTACCACTACTGAATACTACCTTTGTCAACTCCCTTCAGACTCCAGCCCCACTACCTCATTCCTCATACACTGTACTAACTTTATCCTGATCCACAACTTCTTCTCCTTTGGAGGGTAGGTGTATAAACAAATCCACAGCACAGCCATGGACACCCACATGGCACCCTTCAATGCCAACTTTTTTATGGGCCATCTAGAGAAGAACTTCCTAGCTTCCCAAAACACCAAACGCCTAGTCTGGTCCATGTTCATTGATGATATCTTCATGATCTCGACTCAGGGCCATGCCACCCTATCATTGTTCCTTCACAACCTCAACACCTTCTCTCGCATCGATTTCACGCGGTCCTCCTCAACCCAGCATGCCTTCTTCCTAGATGTTGACCTCTTCCTCTCTCATGGCTCCATCTGCAACTGTGTCCACATTAAATCCACTAACCACCAACAGTACTTGCATTTTGACAGCTGCCTCTCTTTCACACCAAAAGCTTCCTGTGGACCTGCAGTGACAAAAACTCCTTGCTCAGTATGCCGTAGGTCTCGCCATGACCTTCACAGACAGGCACTATCCCTCAGCCTAGCCCCCAAACAGATCTCCCACACCATTTCCCCTCACACCCCCAATCCTCCCACCAGCCATAAAGGGGTGTCCCCTTCACCACCTAGTACCGCCCCAGACTGGAACAACTGGACCACATCCTTCTCCAAGGCTTTGCTTACATAACATCATGCTCTGAAATGAGGATCATCCTACCTGAGAAATTTCCATCCCTCCTAAAGTTGTGTTCAATCGCCCATCCAACCTCTACAACATCCTAGTCCATCATTTAGCACTCCCAATCCCAACTCTTTGCCACAGGGAAGACCTAGATGCAAGTGGAAGATCTAGATGCAAAATCTGCCCAATCCACGCAACCAGCACTTCCTATTCCAGTCCTGTCACAGTTTAACCGTACCTCATTAGAGGCCAGGCCATCTATGATAGCAGCAATGTCATTTACCAGCTCTGCTGATATGACTGCCAACCAACTGTCCAAGCTTTTCTGAACTCCACAGATGGGAGTTATTCTTACAGCACATTCTTCGCTCCCATAACTATCCTGGCCTTAGCCTACTAAACATACTGTCCCCAGACCTTCCACCCAACGGTTTCCACCCCCTCTGTCCTATCGTCTCCTTCCCATTCTCATCTCCCACCCTGTTTATTTGCCACCCTCTGCCAACGGATCCGCCCATCTTTCCCCACTCCTCTCCTGTTGCTCCTCCCCCCCTCCCCCTCTCTGTTGAACAACCTCCTAACGCTGCGCCTGTTGGCATTTTAGTCCTTGTACATTCCACCAGACAGCATTCATTTTTCTCCCCTACTGTACATTGCTGTCCGTTCCCCTACCCCACCCCATCTAGATTGCTGCCAGTGTCCCATGTGACAGTTGCATTCCAACCCAAGATGCTGGAGTTGGCGCTCGTGCGTGCATGAGGTGTGCTTGCTTGCGTGTATGAATGGTGTGGTGGAAAGCTTTATATAGGTGTCTCATAGTTGACTGTCTGCAACTTAACGTGTCTTCTTTATGCTAAAAAGCAGTTTGTCTTTTCCTACATCGTTGGTACTCCTATCGGATTTTTCTATGTAACTTAGGTTTGTCATACTGTTGAAGGGGGTTTATGGCGAGCTTTGCGATGTCCTGTAGTCAAAGCTGAGGCGAAGTATAGCAGAAAAGTATCGAAACAGGAATGCCTCTCCCTTTTGTTTATCACTATATCGAACGGCTCTTTACAAGTAGCAAGAAGGTAACGATCGAAAACTCTGACGCGGATTCCGTCGTTAGTTCTCCAGACCCTCTTCTCTAGAATGGAGGAACGCAGAGTGGGAGGATCGAAAAAATGTCAGGATTTGGTGCCTTTCCGATCTCTACAAGGCCGGCCGGAGTGGCCGCGCGGTTCTAGGCGCTACAGTCTGGAGCCGGGCGACCGCTACGGTCGCAGGTTCGAATCCTGCCTCGGGCATGGATGTGTGTGATGTCCTTAGTTAGGTTTAATTAGTTCTAAGTTCTAGGCGACTGATGACCTCAGAAGTTAAGTCGCATAATGCTCAGAGCCATTTGAACCATGTTTTGAGCTATACAAGCTGTAACTCACTGCTACATGCATTTTCCTCTCTTCTAGTGGGAAACGCAGTTTGTGTGTTAGAACGCTGCATTTAGATTGTGATTTTTTTACGTTTGATTTTGTGAACTGGTGTCACATGAAGCGCTATTTTTTCATAACTCGTGTATTTTGACGTGGGAGGCTAGATAATGGGCAATCGGTTGGAGGTGTTGGTCAATGAGAGTCGAAATTCTGTCAGTGGGGGCATAATAACCAGGCACAATGGGGCATCCAGTATTGTTGTAATCTTGAACAATGCAAGTGGTGTAGTTTCTGAAATCCTATCTGTCACCAACAGTCTGAAACTGTATAAACCTATGTTTAGCTAACTTTACTAAAGTGATTAGAAAACGTAACTGTATACTAAATAAAGTTTTCTGTGAAGCTCTATAGTGGAGTACAGTGAAATGCTACAGTGTGTGGCTTGTAATTCCAACACACAAAGTTAACAGAATAAAGATACTACATAAAATTTCCAATTGAATTTTGAAAGAATGAATCACCAAAATGTTTCTCTAAAAATGCCCTGTCGATTTACGTACACAGTCTTACTGACGGAATTGTAGACACTGAATAATACATACACAAATGTAATACTGCAGTGTGATAAAATAAAACTGTCTGCACATGAAATCCGAACTGAATTTTACCTAAGTTCATCTGATAATGAATACTGAAAAGCAAAACTGACTTTGAATGATTTGATTGTAACCTGACTGTAATGTAAAACTGGCCCTAATGAACTTGGTACTGCCCGAAGTGATGAACATAAAATATGCAGTGCAGCAGCAAGGAAAGAAAAGCCTTTCGCAGTGCAATGCAAGGACATGCAACTATTCCAAGCACCTCATGCTTGAAGCTTACTGTGCTCCGTAAAATGCATTGCAGTGACACAAATAATCAGAAAATAATAAATTCTTTCGTGAGAGGAATGCGATGGAAATTGAACTTGCTAAACGATTGAATGTAATCTAAACTTTAAAAACTGTATTGCAGAAACTGAAACTCATTGCCTGACTATTACAGTCATCATTAAAAATTTATCTTTTATAAAAAATATTTCTCGACCATGAAATTTATTACTAAAAATGGTAAAGGGGTGGAAAAATGTGCACGATGTCCCCTTCGAAAGAGATCCCACAAACATGTGTAGCTGAAATGGCACCGTGTAATTTATGACGTTTGACGTTGCAACAGTGCACTCTGCGAGATCGTTTGAAGCAACAGTATGTTTCCGCGTGTTGGCGTGGTTGGAGCTGAGTATTCAGTATTAGTGTCAAAGTATCACTATTCTGTCGAAGAGTGTATGTATAATATATTGCTGGTTCCACTGACACATGTCAGCTAATGTTTGTTGAACGGTTTGATGGCCAGCAACTACCGTCTAAACGCTACTTACAAAAGTTAGTGAACAAGAGCAGTGGAACTATCTTGGATCTTCACAGAGGGGACGGCCTCCATTAACGAAAGAAAAAGTGACTGACGTGAAACAACAATTGTTAGCCTCTCCTGTGAAGTCTGTTTGACTTTTTATCTCAGGAATGTGGAATATCACGGAACACATGTCACAGAACTGTAAGGAAAGCCGGCATGTTTCCAGACAGGTTTACAGTTGTCCATGAAGTGAATGTCAATGACAAAGAAAAACGCATTACATTTTGCCGTTGGTTTTAGCAATTTATTGCTGAGAGGCGAGGAATATAGCAGTACTCATTGTTCAGTGTTCCACCTCTCTGGCTACACGTTTGTGTGTAATGAAGGTCTACTACACCGGTAGAGCAACCCCTGCATTCACAAAAGATTGGCGTTTTATGTGCATTATCACAGCGTCACAACATCGGACCAGTTTTTTTTTTTTTTTTTTTTTTTTTTTTCGAGCCTGCTGTGATAAGTGTAGTGTACATGGGGAACTTGTGAACCAGTTGAAAGATGAAAAACTTACCCTGCGATGGTACCAACAGGATGGCGCCACATGCCACATGTCCCGAGTGACCATGGCTGAGGTCGAATCATTTTTCCCCTGCAGAGTGATTTTGAAAGGACTTGAGGTCATCTCATTTAACACCACCTAACTTTTTCCCTTTGGGTTGCCTAAAAGGCAAGGTCTACAGGAACAAACCGAACAACTAGTAGGATATACGAGAGAACATCGTCTGTGAAATCCAGGCACTGACTCCAGAGGTTCTGGCAGCAATTTAGAGAATCTGCAGCATCGCATTCAGCTGCGTTTACAAGTCAAGGGCGGTCGCTTCCACAACTTTTCATGTTTCACCTTTATTTCCCCACGAACAAGGTACGATGCTCATTTCATTTCCTGATTTTGAGGCAGAGCCTTTAAGTGTAGTCCAAGCAAATGTTTGTTTGTGGGGCCTCTTTCGAGTGGGACACCCAGTATAACCTCTGTGTGCAAGGCCTATAAATAGGAAACTTTACTTATTCTCGTTTCCACAATGAAACCAACTAACACAAACCAATGAAGAGAAATTCCACTAAAACCTTCCGTTATTCAAGCACATCTTAAATTATGCGTAAACAAGCAATGCAGCAACACTTTACCTCAAAAAATCTTCACATATCCGCTTTATCTTTACCAAAACGTGATTCAAAATTCGTCCTTATCTGTAACTTTATCTCTGTGTTCTGCAAGCTATTTACATGCGCTCAGCAGCATAGACAAAACACTACTCTTTTTCTAGCTGCACGTATGCTGCTCACTGCATCGGCGTTGCTACTGACAACCTAACATCACATTGCTTGTGCTCTGAAACTCTGTGGCGTGATTCAGAAACTCTGCGGTGTAACATGTCGACTACCGAAACCTACTCTTTGAAAAAGATTTCGCATACAAATATGAAGTATGACACATCCAATGAAAATATAAGGCTTGCATTACTTTCCTTGAACATCAAATATAAATTTGAAACCTCACAAGATCAACAAATTTTAGATGAACTCTTAAATATTGTGCCATCGATTGGAAAAGTTGTTAATAATATTTGTACTAACAACAGAGGATTCACAGATCATCCACATTAAAAATAGCTTGATGTACTTCTTTTATGCTACTAAAATGTATTAACGTTTTACATGCCGAAATAATGTACCTCCAAAAGAATATTGAGCCAATAACTATAAGTCGTCAGATACACAGTAAGTTTTGTGTAAATCTTGTCAGATTTAACTCTTGGGGTAAGAGACATCCTGGAACTCACTGAATATTTCTAGTATGGCAATTTCAAAGTCTCGCCCCCTCCGTAACAAATGTCTGCAGGTGACTATGCTCTGTACCTAACCAACTAACTGTAACGCTGTTGTCAAACGCTGCACTCAAAAACTCGCTCCGTCACCCAGTCTGTATATATCGTTTCCAGGTTGTGCTGGTATCAAAACAAGGTCAGTGAATCTATGGAGTACGAATGGCGTAAACTGTGACAAAGAATCGTATTGTTCCATGTGGGAAGTGTCAGACATGGTTTTCTGCTATGGTTTAGCCAAAGGCTCTAACTGGCGGAACGTTTGGTGTAGACTGAACGACATCCTCAGCGCCACATTCCTTACATAAAGATATGTTCAGTAAGCAGTAGCGGTGGTTTTCAGGCATGGGACCAGTCGCAAACAACGACGAGGGACTGCGATAGACTTCGCACTCTGGAAGTAGAGGAATGAGTGTTGCCGCGATTGGTAGATACCCATGCAACGGGTGTGAAAAGAAATTGATCTGCTAAAGGCATAAATCTCGTTCGTGCATGGTCAGTAACTCGCGAATGGTTACTTTATCTACACTGACAGAAAAAAAATGCAGCACTCCCAAGACCAAGATCATTTTATTGAAAAGTGAGGTGACACGTAATTTACAATACTGGCCATTAAAATTGCTACACCAAGAAAAAAATGCAGTGATAAACGGGTATTCATTGCACAAATATATTACACTAGAACTGGCATGTGATTACATTTTCACGCAATTTGGGTGCATATATCCTGAGAAATCAGTACCCAGAACAACCACCTCTGGCCGTGATAGCGGCCTTGATACGCCAGCGCATTGAGTCAAACAGAGCTTGGATGGCGTGTACAGGTACAGCTGCCCATGCAACTTCAACACGGTACCACAGTTCATCAAGAGTAGTGACTGGTGTATTATGAAGAGCCAGTTGCTATGCCACCATTGACCGGACGTGTTCAATTGGTGAGAGATCTGGAGAATGTGCTGACCAGGGCAGCAGTCGAACATTTTCTGTATCCAGAAAGGCCCGTACAGAACATGCAACATGCGGTCGTGCATTATCCTGCTGAAATGTAGGGTTTCGCAGGGATCGAATGAAGGGTAGAGCCACGGGTCGTAACACATCTGAAATGTAACGTCCACTGTTCAAAGTGCCGTCAATGCGAACAAGAGGTGACCGAGACGTGTAACCAATGGCACCCCATACCATCACGCCAGGTGATACGCCAGTATGGCGATGACGAATACACGCTTCCAATGTGCGTTCACCGCGATGTCGCCAAACACGGATGCGACCATCATGATTCTGTAAACAGTTGTGCTCCCTGCCGCCGTTGGATAAGCAGCTGAGCAGCAAGTCGTATACTCCTAGCTCACTCATTTGTTACATAGTTTAATTCTTAATTTCTTTGCGTGTTTTTGGTACTTGCATTGTTTAATTCATGAATTTCGGGCGTATTACAGTATTTGAGAGTTTTAGCATCGCGTTTTACTACCTGAATAGTGTAAATTCGCGTAGTCGTTTGTCTTCTGTTTTTGTTTTGGACGGCCAGTGTCGGTTGGTCACAGTCAGTGTGCTCCCTGCCGCCGTTGGATAAGCAGCTGCAGCAGCAAGTCGTATACTCCTAGCTCACTCATTTGTTACATAGTTTAATTCTTAATTTCTTTGCGTGGTTTTGGTACTTGCATTGTTTAATTCATAAATTTCGGGCGTATTATAGTATTTGAGAGTTGTAGCATCGCGTTTTAGTACCTGATTAGTGTAAATTCGCGTAGTCTCCTTCCGCCGCCGAGCAGTGTCAGCAGTGCGCAAGTAGCAGCATTACTGCATTTACTAGGCAATCTTGTATTGTAATAACCGTTTAAATTTTGTTGATTTGTTTGCGCTCTCTGTAGATTAGTTCAGACGTTCTTTGCAAAACAGTTTTTACCATGGATAGGGACTGCAACTGCTGTGTTCGGATGCAGGCTGAGTTGGCATCCCTTCGCTCCCAGCTTCAGGCAGTGTTGGCTTCGGTCACACAGCTTGAGGCTGTTGCCAATGGGCATCACTGTGGGGGTCCGGATGGGGGTTTGTCGGGACGGCCAGCTCGTCCCACGCATCCCCTGATCGGACTACGACTGTGGTTGCCCGGGATACTGCCCGCATTGAGGCTGATCCCTCACCTGTGGTAGAGTGGGAGGTCGTCTCAAGGTGTGGCAGGGGGCAAAAGACATTCCGGAGGGCTGAACGGAAGGCCTCTCCAGTTTGTCTGACGAACCGGTTTCAGCCTCTGTCTCAGGCTGATACTGATCTTCGGCCTGACATGGCTGCTTGTCCTGTTCCAGAGGTTGCCCCTCAGTCTGCAAGATCCGGGCAGTCGCAGAGGGTGGGCTTACTGGTAGTTGGGAGCTCCAACGTCAGGCGCGTAATGGGGCCCCTTAGGGAAATGGCAGCAAGAGAGGGGAAGAAAACCAATGTGCACTCCGTGTGCATACCGGGGGGAGTCATTCCAGATGTGGAAAGGGTCCTTCCGGATGCCATGAAGGGTACAGGGTGCACCCATCTGCAGGTGGTCGCTCATGTCAGCACCAATGATGTGTGTCGCTATGGATCCGAGGAAATCCTCTCTGGCTTCCGGCGGCTATCTGATTTGGTGAAGACTGCCAGTCTCGCTAGCGGGATGAAAGCAGAGCTCACCATCTGCAGCATCGTCGACAGGACTGACTGCGGACCTTTGGTACAGAGCCGAGTGGAGGGTCTGAATCAGAGACTGAGACGGTTCTGCGACCGTGTGGGCTGCAGATTCCTCGACTTGCGCCATAGGGTGGTGGGGTTTCGGGTTCCGCTGGATAGGTCAGGAGTCCACTACACGCAACAAGCGGCTACACGGGTAGCAGGGGTTGTGTGGCGTGGGCTGGGCGGTTTTTTAGGTTAGATGGCCTTGGGCAAGTACAGAAAGGGCAGCAGACTCAACGGGTGCGGGGCAAAGTCAGGACATGCGGGGACCAGGCAGCAATCGGTATTGTAATTGTCAACTGTCGAAGCTGCGTTGGTAAAGTACCAGAACTTCAAGCGCTGATAGAAAGCACCGAAGCTGAAATCGTTATAGGTACAGAAAGCTGGCTTAAGCCAGAGATAAATTCTGCCGAAATTTTTACAGAGGTACAGACGGTGTTTAGAAAGGATAGATTGCATGCAACCGGTGGTGGAGTGTTCGTCGCTGTTAGTAGTAGTTTATCCTGTAATGAAGTAGAAGTGGATAGTTCCTGTGAATTATTATGGGTGGAGGTTACACTCAACAAACGAACTAGGTTAATAATTGGCTCCTTTTACCGACCTCCCGACTCAGCAGCATTAGTGGCAGAACAACTGAGAGAAAATTTTGGAATACATTTCACATAAATTTTCTCAGCATGTTATAGTCTTAGGTGGAGATTTCAATTTACCAGATATAGACTGGGACACTCAGATGTTTAGGACGGGTGGTAGGGACAGAGCATCGAGTGACATTATACTGAGTGCACTATCCGAAAATTACCTCGAGCAATTAAACAGAGAACCAACTCATGGAGATAACATCTTGGACCTACTGATAACAAACAGACCCGAACTTTTCGACTCTGTATGTACAGAACAGGGAATCAGTGATCATAAGGCCGTTGCAGCATCCCTGAATATGGAAGTTAATAGGAATATAAAAAAAGGGAGGAAGGTTTATCTGTTTAGCAAGAGTAATAGAAGGCAGATTTCAGACTACCTAACAGATCAAAACGAAAATTTCTGTTCAGACACTGACAATGTTGAGTGTTTATGGAAAAAGTTCAAGGCAATTGTAAAATGCGTTTTAGACAGGTACGTGCCGAGTAAAACTGTGAGGGACGGGAAAAACCCACCGTGGTACAACAACAAAGTTAGGAAACTACTGCAAAAGCAAAGAGAGCTCCACTCCAAGTTTAAACGCAGCCAAAACCTCTCAGACAAACAGAAGCTAAACGATGTCAAAGTTAGCGTAAGGAGGGCTATGCGTGAAGCGTTCAGTGAATTCGAAAGTAAAATTCTATGTACCGACTTGACAGAAAATCCTAGGAAGTTCTGGTCTTACGTTAAATCAGTAAGTGGCTCGAAACAGAATATCCAGACACTCCGGGATGATGATGGCATTGAAACAGAGGATGACACGCGTAAAGCTGAAATACTAAACACCTTTTTCCAAAGCTGCTTCACAGAGGAAGACCGCACTGCAGTTCCTTCTCTAAATACTCGCACAAACGAAAAAATGGCTGACATCGAAATAAGTGTCCAAGGAATAGAAAAGCAACTGGAATCACTCAATAGAGGAAAGTCCACTGGACCTGACGGGATACCAATTCGATTCTACACAGAGTACGCGAAATAACTTGCCCCCCTTCTAACAGCCGTGTACCGCAAGTCTCTAGGGGAACGGGGGGTTCCAAATGATTGGAAAAGAGCACAGATAGTCCCAGTCTTCAAGAAGGGTCGTCGAGCAGATGCGCAAAACTATTGACCTATATCTCTGACGTCGATCTGTTGTAGAATTTTAGAACATGTTTTTTGCTCGAGTATCATGTCGTTTTTGGAAACCCAGAATCTACTATGTAGGAATCAACATGGATTCCGGAAACAGCGATAGTGTGAGACCCAACTCCCTTTATTTGTTCATGAGACCCAGAAAATATTAGATACAGGCTCCCAGGTAGATGCTATTTTTCTTGACTTCCGGAAGGCGTTCGATACAGTTCCGCACTGTCGCCTGATAAACAAAGTAAGAGCCTACGGAATATCAGACCAGCTGTGTGGCTGGATTGAAGAGTTTTTAGCAAACAGAACACAGCATGTTGTTATCAATGGAGAGACGTCTACAGACGTTAAAGTAACCTCTGGCGTGCCACAGGGGAGTGTTATGGGACCACTGCTTTTCACGATATATATAAATGACCTAGTAGATAGTGTCGGAAGTTCCATGCGGCTTTTCGCGGATGATGCTGTAGTATACAGAGAAGTTGCAGCATTAGAAAATTGTAGCGAAATGCAGGAAGACCTGCAGCGGATAGGCACTTGGTGCAGGGAGTGGCAACTGACCCTTAACATAGACAAATGTAATGTATTGCGAATACATAGAAAGAAGGATCCTTTATTGTATGATTATATGATAGCGGAACAAACACTGCTAGCAGTTACTTCTGTAAAATATCTGGGAGTATGCGTGCGGAATGATTTGAAGTGGAATGATCATATAAAATTAATTGTTGGTAAGGCGGGTACCAGGTTGAGATTCATTTGGAGAGTCCTTAGAAAATGTAGTCCATCAACAAAGGAGGTGACTTACAAAACACTCGTTCGACCTATACTTGAGTATTGCTCATCAGTGTGGGATCCGTACCAGATCGGTCTGACGGAGGAGATAGAGAAGATCCAAAGAAGAGCGGCGCGTTTCGTCACAGGGTTATTTGGTAACTGTGATAGCGTTACGGAGATGTTTAATAAACTCAAGTGGCAGACTCTGCAAGAGAGGCGCTCTGCATCGCGGTGTAGCTTGCTCGCCAGGTTTCGAGAGGGTGCGTTTCTGGATGAGGTATCGAATATATTGCTTCCCCCTACTTATACCTCCCGAGGAGATCACGAGTGTAAAATTAGAGAGATTAGAGCGCGCACGGAGGCTTTCAGACAGTCGTTCTTCCCGCGAACCATACGCGACTTCAACAGGAAAGGGAGGTAATGACAGTGGCACGTAAAGTGCCCTCCGCCACACACCGTTGGGTGGCTTGCGGAGTATAAATATAGATGTAGATGTAGAACCTGGATTCATCCGAAAAAATGACGTTTCGCCATTCGTGCACCCAGGTTCGTCGTTGAGTACACCATCGCAGGCGCTCCTGTCTGTGATGCAGCGTCGAGGGTAACCGCAGCCATGGTCTCCGAGCTGATAGTCGATGCTGCTGCAAACGTCGTCCAACTGTTCGTGCAGATGGTTGTTGTCTTGCAAACGTCCCCATCTGTTGACTCAGGGATTGAGACGCGGCTGCACGATCCGTTACAGCCATGCGGATAAGATGCCCGTCATCTCGACTGCTAGTGATACGAGGCCGTTGGGACCCAGCACGGCGTTCCGTATTACCCTCCTGAACTCACCGATTCCATATTCTGCTAACAGTCATTGGATCTCGACCAACGCGAGTAGCAATGTCGCGATACGATAAACCGCAATCGCGATAGGCTAAGCTACAATCCCAACTTTATCAAAGTCGGAAAGGTGATGGTACGCATAGCTCCTCCTTACACGAGGCGTCACAACAACATTTCACCAGGCAACGCCGGTCAACTGCTGTTTGTGTATGAGAAATCGGTTGGAAACTTTCCTCATGTCAGCACGTTGTAGGTGTCGCCACCGGCGGCAACCTTGTGTGAATGCTCTGAAAAGCTAATCATTTGCATATTACAGCATCTTCTTCCTGTCGGTTAAATTTCGCGTCTGTAGCACGTCATCTTCGTGATGTAGCAATTTTAATGGCCAATAGTGTATAACAGATCCAGACCAAATGAAAGACACATGTCACAGTAAAGAGTGCCCATACAGTCGCAATGGTAGATACGTACGCAGAATAATGTGACCAGTAGCTGCGCAGTCGGCAGGATACACATTGGGGAGAGCGGTGGTAGTGGGGGTTGTGGGCCGAACACTGGAGGGAAAGTGTCATTCTAAACTGAAGTCTACGCTTACGTCATATGTATATTAAGAGGAGCACCTACACGCTCACACATGCATGGTGACCATTCAAAAAGGTCTATTGTCATCACTGGTTTGGTTAGCATCCAAAATGAATTTCCCTAAAAACACAACAAAAGTATCGAATTACTTTTGCCTGGCTTGTTAACCATCTGTAACATATATAGATACGCCATGAGTGGTGAATTTTGAGTAAAATCTACATTTCTCTTGTAGCCATGTTAAAATTTGCTTGTTTGCCAAAACACAACGGATTTTGCACAATGCCACCTCACTAACGTGTCGTGCAGGTTGCACAGACAGACCTCCTGAACGCCATCTCATCGCCTATGATGGAGGCAGATGAATCACTAACACGTGCCAGTACACACTGGTGCCATTGAAAACAGTCCTTGAGGGTGTTGCATCTTTTTCCTGCACTGTATATCGCTTACAAGTGTGCAAGCTCTCAGGCCATAGTACCACTTTGCCATATGGTTCTGTCAGTGGAGTCTAAAACGGTAGTAGACGGACTGCATTTTATCTTCGAATGACGCGAGATTCACACATAGTACGGTAATGAATTACCACAGTAATCCTCCAGCGTCTTCAAAGGTTTGCTTCAGTAGGAACCAGTAACACCAGATTCTTCAAAGAATAGAGTTCCTCTGCGTTAGAAAAGGTTTTAAATTATGTTTAAAGTTTGTTGGAAGACGGTAAGCACTCCCACTGTGAAAAATTGCATGATTATAGTCCGGATAACTTGCACACCATTTTAAATAAAAATTAGTTTTTTATTCACCTCAGTATTTATGACGTCATATCCTCTGAACTATGTGTCATACCGTAATTTTGCAAGTACATTCTGTGGTATACGTGGATACTCTCTGCAAAATGCGTGCGAGAGTTAGTACTAAAGAAGTAATTAATTATAACGTCGTTGGAAATCGGTAAGTGCTCTCAATCTCAAATGTTGTTGTTGTTGTGGTCTTCAGTCCTGAGACTGGTTTGATGCAGCTCTCCATGCTACTCTATCCTGTGCAAGCATCATCTCCCAGTACCTACTGCAACCTACATCCTTGTGAATCTGCTTAGTGTAGTCATCTCTTGGTCTCCCTCTACGATTTTTACCCTCCACGCTGCGCTCCAATACTAAATTGGTGATCCCTTGATGACTCAGAACATGTCCTACGAACCGATCCCTTCTTCTTGTCAAGTTGTGCCACAAACTCCTCCCCTATTCTATTCAATACCTCCTCATTAGTTACGCGATCTACCCATCTAATCTTCAGCATTCTTCTGTAGCACCACATTTCGAAAGCTTCTATTCTCTTCTTGCCTAAACTGTTTATCATCCATGGTTCACTTCCATACATGGCTACACTCCATACAAATACTTTCAGAAACGACTTCCTGATACTTAAATCTATACTCGATGTTAACAAATTTCTCTTCTTCAGAAACGCTTTCCTTGCCATTTCCAGTCTACATTTTATATCCTCTCTACTTCGACCATCATCAGTTATTTTGCTCCCCAAATAGCAGAACTCGTTTACTACTTTAAGCGTCTCATTTCCTAATCTAATTCCCTCAGCATCACCCGACTTAATTCGACTACATTGCATTATTCTCGTTTTGCTTTTGTGATGTTCATCTTATATCCTCCTTTCAAGACACTATCCATTCCGTTCAGCTGCTTTTCCAGGTCCTTTGCTGTCTCTGACAGAATTACAATGTCGTTGGCAAACCTCAAAGCTTTTATTTCTCCTCTAAGGATTTTAATTCCTACTCCAAATTTTTCTTTTGCTTCCTCATTCTGAAATACTGTGTGAATATAATGTGGGAAATTTGCGCGCCGTGAGTTTCGCTGTCCCAGTAAATATACACAGTTTCTATCTGTAATACGTGTCCTCCTGTGTGAAGCCTTCAATATAAAATTACACCTCTTAATTAGTAGATTAAGACAGCATTTCAAATTTTTGAATTCATTGGATATTTATATGAAATATTGAAAATCAAATTTTTGTTGTTCCTGTAAGCCGTTCGTCATACAACACCTAACGGGGACCGCGCACCATGAAACATGAACCGGGTTATCCGTTTAATACTAGATGTTTATGCAGGAATTGCGGGTGAGAGACTTATAAGGAATAATAATATAATTTAATACAGTATAACATCATATAATATAGATGTTTTTTGTGCGGGAATCGTGGGTGACAGACTTACAGGAAAAAGTAACATCCGCGAGTGATTAGCCGAGCGGTCTGGGGCGCTGTAGTCATGGACTGTGCGGCTGGTCTCGGAGGAGGTTCAAGTCCTCCCTCGGGCATGGGTGTGTGTGTGTCTGTCCTTAGGATAATTTAGGTTAAGTAGTGTGTAAGCTTAGGGACTGATGACCTTGGCAGATAAGTCCCATAAGATTTCACACACATTTGAACATTTGAACAAAAACTAACAGTTGCTGTTTATCACTAATTTCAGGGTCGCGAGTTATCCACACTGTTGAATAACATTACACTTGCAGTTATACAACGGATCATAATACCTCATATGCTTTCCTCCTTCGACCGTGAATAGAATTATTGTACATAAAGATTTTTGTAAAATGACGAAGTAAATAATTCAGCTCTTAACGTCGACCTGAGAAGACGGTAGCCCACAGATCAGATGGGCTGTTTTGTTACAGTTCTTGCTTCTGTAGTGGAAGACGAATATCATTAACTAGCAGTCTTGAGGGCGCTGACAACCACACCGTCGAGCGCCCGCACACCCCAAAAACAACAGCAGACTTGATTAGCATCTTGTAGTCAGGAAGCGTGTAACGAGAGTTCTATCCACCGATAACAAAAGGCGTACGTAAAATCTCGAAGTCCGCCACTATACTAAGCTATTAAAGGAACGGCCCTAATAAACGCAAGTGGAGAAAAGAACACGTTTTTTGCGTAAGAGATGTACACGCCGCATAATCGTGTACTTTCTGCGAGTCTGCAACAGGAAAATAAAAATCAAGATACAAGTAATATTTTATTGTCAATAATAATATCGTAAACGCGAAAGTAACTATGTCTGTTACGCATGCCCGACTAAATCCTTGATCCGATTTCAATGAAATTCGGTATGGAGATAGCTTGAACGCTGAGGAAAAACAAAGGCTACTATACAAAATGTGTAGTACAAGAGATTTATTAATTTGAAGAATATAACGTGCACTATCGAACAATAATTACTCTTTGAAAAAGCTATTTACTCATTGATTTTTGTACTTATCATTATGTTCTACATAACACAATTCAACGCATTTTATCTGCTCACCCTTATGCGGTTCTTATACCTTCTGGGACCCTTGAAGACGAGCAACGTCGACTTCATTTTGATGCGGCCCGCCACGAATTCCTTTCTTGTGCTAACCTCTTCATCTCAGAGTAGCACTTGCAACCTACGTCCTCAATTATTTGCTTGACGTATTCCAATCTGTCTTCCTCTACAGTTTTTGCCCTCTACAGCTCCCTCTAGTAACATGGAAGTCATTCCCTCATGTCTTAGCAGATGTCCTATCATCCTGTCCCTTCTCCTTATCAGTGTTTTCCACATATTCCTTTCCTCTCCGATTCTGCGTAGAACCTCCTCATTCCTTACCTTATCAGTCCACCTAATTTTCAACATTCGTCTATAGTACCACATCTCAAATGCTTCGATTCTCTTCTGTTCCGGTTTTCCCACAGTCCATGTTTCACTACCATACAATGCTGTACTCCAGACGTACATCCTCAGAAATTTCTTCCTCAAATTAAGGCCGGTATTTGTTATTAGTAGATTTCTCTTGGCCAGAAATGCCTTTTTTGCCATAGCGAGTCTGCTTTTGATGTCCTCTTTGCTCCGTCGATCATTGGTTATTTTACTGCCTAGGTAGCAGAATTCCTTAACTTCACTGACTTCGTGACCATCAATCCTGATGTTAAGTTTCTCGCTGTTCTCATTTCTACTACTTCTCATTACCTTCGTCTTTCTCCGATTTACTCTCAAACCATACTGTGTACTCATTAGACTGTTCATTCCGTTCAGCAGATCATTTAATTCTTCTTCACTTTCACTCAGGATAGCAATGGCATCAGCGAATCGTATCATTGATATCCTTTCACCTTGTATTTTAATTCCACTCCTGAACCTTTCTTTTATTTCCATCATTGCTTCCTCGATGTACAGATTGAAGAGTAGGGGCGAAAGGCTGCAGCCTTGTCTTACACCCTTCTTAATACGAGCACTTCGTTCTTGATCGTCCACTCTTATTATTCCCTCTTGGTTGTTGTACATATTGTATATGACCCGTCTCTCCCTATAGCTTACCCTTACTTTTTTCAGAATCTCGAACAGCTTGCACCATTTTATACTGTCGAACGCTTTTTCCAGGTCGACAAATCCTATGAAAGTGTCTTGATTTTTCTTTAGCCTTGCTTCCATTATTAGCCGTAACGTCAGAATTGCCTCTCTCGTCCCTTTACTTTTCCTAAAGCCAAACTGATCGCCACCTAGCGCATTCTCAATTTACTTTTCCATTCTTCGGTATATTATTCTTGTAAGCAGCTTCGATGCATGAGCTGTTAAGCTGATTGTGCCATAATTCTCGCACTTGTCAGCTCTTGCCGTCTTCGGAATTGTGTGGATGATGCTTTTCCGAAAGTCAGATGGTATATCGCCAGACTCATATATTCTACACACCAACGTGAATAGTCGCTTTGTTGCCACTTCCCCCAATGATTTTAGAAATTCTGATGGAATGTTATCTATGCCTTCTGCCTTATTTGACTGTATGTCCTCCAAAGCTCTTTTAAATTCCGATTCTAATACTGGATCCCCTATCTCTTCTAAATCGACTCCTGTTTCTTCTTCTATCACATCAGACAAATCTTCACCCTCATAGAGGCTTTCAATGTATTCTTTCCACCTATCTGCTCTCTCCTCTGCATTTAACAGTGGAATTCCCGTTGCACCCTTAATGTTACCACCGTTGCTCTTAATGTCACCAATGGTTGTTTTGACTTTCCTGTATGCTGAGTCTGTCCTTCCGACAATCATATCTTTTTCGATGTCTTCACATTTTTCCTGCAGCCATTTCGTCTTAGCTTCCCTGCACTTCCTATTTATTTCATTCTTCAGCGACTTGTATTTCTGTATTCCTGATTTTCCCGGAACATGTTTGTACTTCCTCCTTTCATCAATCAACTGAAGTATTTCTTCTGTTACCCATGGTTTCTTCGCAGCTACCTTCTTTGTACCTATGTTTTCCTTCCCAATTTCTGTGATGGCCCTTTTTAGAGATGTCCATTCCTCTTCAACTGTTCTGCCTACTGCGCTATTCCTTATTGCTTTATCTATAGCGTTAGAGAACTTCAAGTGTATCTCGTCATTCCTTAGTACTTCCGTATCCTACTTCTTTGCGTATTGATTCTTCCTGACTAATGTCTTGAACTTCAGCCCACTCTTCATCACTACTACACGCCTGGAAATTGAAATAAGAACACCGTGAATTCATTGTCCCAGGAAGGGGAAACTTTATTGACACATTCCTGGGGTCAGATACATCACATGATCACACTGACAGAACCACAGGCACATAGACACAGGCAACAAGAGCATGCACAATGTCGGCACTAGTACAGTGTATATCCACCTTTCGCAGCAATGCAGGCTACTATTCTCCCATGGAGACGATCGTAGAGATGCTGGATGTAGTCCTGTGGAACGGCTTGCCATGCCATTTCCACCTGGCGCCTCAGTTGGACCAGCGTTCGTGCTGGACGTGCAGACCGCGTGAGACGACGCTTCATCCAGTCCCAAACATGCTCAATGGGGGACGGGGGACAGATCCGGAGATCTTGCTGGCCAGGGTAGTTGACTTACACCTTCTAGAGCACGTTGGGTGGCACGGGATACATGCGGACGTGCATTGTCCTGTTGGAACAGCAAGTTCCCTTGCCGGTCTAGGAATGATAGAACGATGGGTTCGATGACGGTTTGGATGTACCGTGCACTATTCAGTGTCCCCTCGACGATCGCCAGTGGTGTACGGCCAGTGTAGGAGATCGCTCCCCACACCATGATGCCCGGTGTTGGCCCTGTGTGCCTCGGTCGTATGCAGTCCTGATTGTGGCGCTCACCTGCACGGCGCCAAACACGCATACGACCATCATTGGCACCAAGGCAGAAGCGACTCTCATCGCTGAAGACGACACGTCTCCATTCGTCCCTCCATTCACGCCTGTCGCGACACCACTGGAGGCGGGCTGCACGATGTTGGGGCGTGAGCGGAAGACGGCCTAAAGGTGTGCGGGACCGTAGCCCAGCTTCATGGAGACGGTTGCGAATGGTCCTCGCCGATACCCCAGGAGCAACAGTGTCCCTAATTTGCTGGGAAGTGGCGGTGCGGTCCCCTACGGCACTGCGTAGGATCCTGCGGTCTTGGCGTGCATCCGTGCGTCGCTGCGGTCCGGTCCCAGGTCGACGGGCACGTGCACCTTCCGCCGACCACTGGCGACAACATCGATGTACTGTGGAGACCTCACGCCCCACGTGTTGAGCAATTCGGCGGTACGTCCACCCGGCCTCCCGCATGCCCACTATACGCCCTCGCTCAAAGTCCGTCAACTGCACATACGGTTCACGTCCACGCTGTCGCGGCATGCTACCAGTGTTAAAGACTGCGATGGAGCTCCGTATGCCACGGCAAACTGGCTGACACTGACGGCGGCGGTGCACAAATGCTGCGCAGCTAGCGCCATTCGACGGCCAACACCGCGGTTCCTGGTGTGTCCGCTGTGCCGTGCGTGTGATCATTGCTTGTACAGCCCTCTCGCAGTGTCCGGAGCAAGTATGGTGGGTCTGACACACCGGTGTCAATGTGTTCTTTTTTCCATTTCCAGGAGTGTATATTGTGATCTGAGTCTATATCTGCTCCTGGGTACGCCTTACAATCCAGTATCTGATTTCGGAATCTCTTTCTGACCATGATGTAATCTAATTGAAATCTTCCCATATCTCCCGGCCTTTTCCAAGTATACCTCCTCCTCTTGTGATCCTTGAACAGGGTATTCGCTATTACTAGCTGAAACTTGTTACAGAACTCAATTAGTCTTTCCCCTCTTTCATTCCTTGTCCCAAGCCCATATTCTCCTGTAACCTTTTCTTCTACTCCTTCCCCTACAACTGCATTCCAGTCGCCGATGACTATTAGATTTTCGTCCCCCTTCACATACTGCATTACCCTTTCAATACCCTCATACACTTTCTCTATCTGTTCATCTTTAGCTTGCGACGTCGGCATGTATACCTGAACTATCGTTGTCGGTGTTGGTCTGCTGTCGATTCTGATTAGAACAACCCGGTCACTGAACTGTTCACAGTAACACACCCTCTGCCCTACCTTCCTATTCATAACGAATCCTACACCTGTTATACCATTTTCTGCTGCTGTTGATATTACCCGATACTCATCTGACCAGAAATCCTTGTCTTCCTTCTTCACTTCACTGACTCCTACTATATCTAGATTGAGCCTTTGCATTTCCCTTTTCAGATTTTCTAGTTTCCCTACCACGTTCAAGCTTCTGACATTCCACGCCCCGACTCGTTGATTATTCAATCTTTTTCTCATGGTAACCTCCCCCTTGGCAGTCCCCTCCCGGAGATCCGAATGGGGGACTATTCCGGAATCTTTTGCCAATGGAGAGATCATCATGACACTTCTTCCAATACAGGCCACATGTCCTGTGGATACACGTTACGTACTACAAACAGAGAAACGCTGCGCATTTGCCCGTAGAATTTGGGAGGCTTTTAGTGAGGTTTCGTTTCATTATGATGGGCTAGCGCAGCCGCGAGTAACAGGCAAAAGCGTGAGGAGGGCATCTGACGTTATTCTACGTACAAATGTTATAAAATTTGCACTGCATCGAACTACAAATTATTTATATTCTTTCTTCCTCTGTTTAATGCTATTTAATAATTCTAGAAAGTCCACTTATTTTAGTACTTTCATGATCACTCATCATAACACAACTACTAACAGCTTGTGGCCTTGTGATTAGCATTTCTGACCCTCGCTCACGCTGTCCCGGGTTCAATTCCCGGCCGGGTTGGATTTTCTCCACTCGGGACTGCGTGTGTGTGTTGTTCTCATCATCATGTTAGCATCTTCGACGTGCAAGTAAGCGAAGTGATGTCAAATAAAAAGACTTGCACCGGGGGGCCGAATACCATGAACGGCCTCTCCCAGCCAGTAAGGCCCCACGCACGTTTCATATCTTTTTACTTATATGCGAGCGCAACTGCGGGTAACAGCTAGTCATTTCACAAACTTTTATTCTTTGCCTATTTGAAGTTGTGTTCTCAGATCACGAGATCACTTTGCAGTCAAAATTATTTTTTACGGGATCAGCTCGATTTTTGATCGTCTTCCAAGTGGCTCAGTCTGAATAATTTCATATTATGCGAGTAGGGGTTTTCAGCGTGTATTTATGAACGGCAGGGCACCCCCCTCCCTCCCCCCCCCTCCCCCGCTCTCTCCCCCCATTTTCAACGTATCGCACGACAGAACAGTACCTGACGCAGATGTTTAATGAGCCATGGATTGATCTAGGTACTCCTGTATTATGACTTCCCAGTTCACCAGACGTTGTTCTGAGATTTATAGCTACGTTGATATGTATAGATTAAATGTTCAAATGTGTGCGAGTTCTTAAGGGAGCAAACTGCAGAGGTCATCGGTCCCTAGACTTACACACTACTTAAACTAACTTAAACTAACCTATGCTAAGAACAACACACACACACCCATGCCCGAGGGAGGACTCGAACCTCCGTCTGGAGAGATATGTATAGAACAGTTGTAGTCCACACCCGTCAATAATGGGGAGACACTACACTAAAGTGTAGCTCACGCATGTGATCAAATCCTAGGGCGGCCAGAGAGTCCGCAAAATTTTGCGGTTCTTTGAGAAGGAGGGCTTAACTCACGAGTGCTGAGGACAGCTAGCAACCCCTGTAGTGTCAACAGACAGATGGCAATCATAGGACAGATTAACCCACATAACAAGCATGTGTTTCCATACTTATGTTTGTACGAATCTTCTTTAATTTTAACTAGCACTATGTCCTGTGAGAATATGGGTCACTGCTTCGTAAATATCCTGTATGCATCAGTCTTCTGCGTGAGACAACACGCTGGCTAGTGTTGGGAGGGGGGTGGGGGTGGAAGGGTGGAACCATTCTACTACACAAACGGAGTCAAAAAGCTGAAGGTATCTGTTTCTAAAAAAGTGACATACCTTAACGCTTCACAGATCTAATAAGAGGAACAGACCTGTTAATCACGGCTTTTGAAGAGCCTCAGGTATGCTGTAGCGGGACCTGTCCCAAGTACCTTGCTAGCGGCTTTTCAGAATACGCCCCTAGTTTCTGAGAAAATCAATGTCGAAGTTTTATGCGTACCTCGTGCCTTCAAACCTCGCCTCTGCACCTTTTTTCCTTTCCTTTTTGTTCCGTCTCGTCGTACAGAATATCGTTAAACAGTATACGTTATGAAAAATCATTAAAAATAGTCATTTTCACCGGATTAATTTCATTAATAAATCAATCATTACAGGAACTTTCTTCAAATGAGTATTCCGTTTGTGGTTCGCAGTCAGAATTCCGAATGTTTGGATAGCTCCAAAGAGCTCCCCGCGATAGACGAAGTATTATCAGCAGCCGGAAAGATTCCAGATACAGACGAAAGTGCTCTCAGATACAGACGAAAGTACTGTTTCCTAATTTTCACCTCTATTACGTACAAATACTCGTAGATCCATTGCGGAACAAGGAGCGAAAATCAATTTGGAGAAGATTAGTCATACATTATAGCGCAGCGTATTATCACTTCGTCAGGAAAGATGTTTTCGTATGTATGCACGAACCATCCGGAAAATAGTTGACGAGCTGACTCAAATTTAAAAATGCAACTGTCATCTGCACGAATTCAGAAAATTTCACGAAAGGGCTACACGAAGATTTTTTCAACAGTCTATCATTCTTCCGTACGTGGGACAAGAAAAATTTCTTTACATTATTGATTAGTGGGGGGACTGTGAGACACTGTACGATCAAATCTTTGTAGATGAAAGAAACACTTTACACCTGCACCGTGAAACATAATCCCCCAGGCGTAGTCCTTTCACTGAGTGCGTGTGCTGTACTCTACAAATTTGTTGTTTTTGCGACAAAAACCATCTGGAAATCTGTTCTAGTACGGCAAGCGACAGTAAGTAAGACGATTCTGTAATCTATTCTGTAACAAACGGAAGAGAGATGTGAAGAAAGTTTGCTAAAATAACTACTTTTCCAATAATTTTTCACAGTATATACTATTTAATGATATTGTGTACGACGGAAAGAACATTTTAAACCTGCTCGCTCGATCGAAAGACAGTGAATGTTACATTAGGAAAGATTCGCATATAATTTCAACATCGATTTTCTCGGAAACTAGCGGCCGTCGCATGAAAAGCCGCTAGCCACGTGCCCACGACAGGTTCCTCTACACCACGCAGCTACCTACGACTCGGCGAAATCCGTAATTAACAGGTCTGAGGATCGCCTTGTAAGTGTACCTTCAGGAATGAAATATGGGTATAGCTTTGGCAAGGAATCCATTTGTCTTTTAATTATCACAAAAACAATATCTGACTCTGTCAATGGCTTGTTACTCGCAGGATTCTTTGAACTGATACTTTTTGAAGGTTCTCTGAATCCTTCCTCGAGCATCCTTTGTTAATGCTTCTAAATGGTATACACATCCTGTGGCCGCCGCTTATTTTGATGAACTGGAAAGCATGTGGTCTCACGAGCAGCTAGGGAAATAAATATCGATGTAAACAGAGCCTCACTTTACCCAGACAGGTCTAACACAATTTCCCCAGAGACTACTCACGAACGATTGTTTCGCCTTAAGAATTAACCATAACGTTAGTGTTCAGCACACCTTGAAGTAGAGGTTTTTTTTCGTGCTACCCTCACGGTCCAGGACGCTACGCCCTGTGACTCTCAGTGAACATTGCCATGCAGCACAGGGGTCCCTGGAACTCGAGGTTACACAGGACCGGCGGCAGCCATGACTGCACAGTTCAAGAAGTCCGAACGTCCGAGTTCACCAACGCTTACCCAACTTAGAATGCGGTACGATCTGGAGAGGGGCGTGGGTGCAGCAGGATAGTATCTTGTGGTTTGTCGACGGTCCGAGAATTACCAACCCGTTGTACAAAGTGGCCCAGACAACAGAGTTCCAGGGTACAAAGAAAGGATATACAATACTAACCTGGCTATAGCAGCTGTCGGAAGCGACCCCTTTCATCTCTTGGCACTTTTGGGTCTTGATAAACACGTTGCTGAAGCCAGATCGAAGCTGGGCTGTTCGAATTGTAGTCTCTTCCGAAATGTTCACCTGCAGTTCTTGAAGACTATGAAGGTTGTTGCGATACACCTTAGATCTGAGGGCTCCCCACACAAAGTTATCGCACACTGACAGAGCAGGTGACGTGGGTGGATATCTAGGGCCGCGACCGGGCTGACCTCTGCTAACCAATGTATCAGGCGTGAAGATTGTGTAAATGTACTCCAAGATTCGGCCGGCTGTATGATCAGTTGCTCAGCCCTGTTTGGAGTAACTGTAGGTGTTTTTCTCTACTGTTAATACTGCCACAAATGGTATCCACTCGTCAGGGCCACTTCTATTTGTACCACTCTGTATTTAATTTCTTACATTCCTAATATCGTGAATGCTATTTCATATCTTTTTTCACATTTTTTAATCAGTTACACCTAAAACGAAGACACAACGCTGCTCGACTGACTTTCACGGCCGGCCGGTGTGGCCGAGCGATTCTAGGCGCATCAGTCCGGAACCGCGCTGCTGCTACGGCCGCAGGTTCGAATCCTGCCTCGGGCATGGATGTGTGTGATGTCCTTAGGCTAGTTCGGTTTAAACAGTTCTAAGTTCTAGGGGACTGATGACCTCAGAAGTTAAGTCCCATAGTGCTCAGAGCCATTTGAACCATTCTTTTTTTGTTTTTTTTTAACTTTTACGTTCGGGTTGGGAGCAATTCAAAAATCAGCAACTGTGACTTTGAAAGGAAAAAAAGAAAAAAATGGGAAAGTTCTCTGAAACTTCACAAAGCCCCAGGGTCATCTACAGATGACGTTCCAGCGACGGACACGGGAAGGAAACTACTTATACAATCTTCCCCCTTCCCAAAGAATAAAGCATTATCCCGCCACGCCACACAGCATAAGCTGGAAGGAGACCATACTACGTAATGGATGCTTTCTAGTAGTAAGTGAAACATCAGATTTCTTCTGCTGTTTGTGACTATTCTCGTTGCAACTGAGAAAGTGATATGGCCCTGCGTTCTAAAACCTTCCAGTTGAGTTTTAACTTCAGTTCATTATACCTTTTCTGGTGTTACAACCCGGTTCCAAATATTCCTAAAAATGTGAAAATAACGATCATGCCCTCTTGACTGAATGTTATCTGACTAACAGCAAAATAACACTTAGAAATGTGCTGCAAACTATACTTTCTCAATTAAACAGAGTGTGAATAGTAGATACCTATTATAAAGTGGTGGCATTAGTATGTTTGCTGATTGATAAATACAGTTTTTCGATTATTTTGAGTTTTATTTTATTAGAAGCTGTGCTTCGTTTCTTCCAACCTTCCCCCTTCCACTGAGTCGCCTCTTCTTTCGCAGCGTGGTCTGTGGAGTCTTGTCGGGTGTGTCCTCAGCGTAAGTTAGTTTAAGTTAGATTAAGTAGTGCGTAAGCTTAGGGACCGATGACCTCAGCAGTTTGGTCCCATAAGAACTTACCAAAAATTTCCAATTCTTTTGCCTCTTTTTCCGTCAACCTAGCTCGAACACGCAAGCGCTCTTACTTTCTACTCGTAATTTTCATTCAAATTATTATTTACTGCAGATAGTTTGACAGAAGATCGTTCTCAGCACTGACTAGAGAACATTCAGCTAAAAAAATAGCACTTTAACTTATCCAAAAATCTGTCGTCTCACATATTTCAGCTCCACTTATAGCAAGGACGTACAACATATCGCTAGCTAAAATATAACGAGACATCTGAAACAAAACGATCTTCGATATTGCAGTGCCTCTGTTGTTACAAATTGCAATAGGAAGTTCATTCATCTACATCTACATCCATAATCCGCAATCCACCATACGCTGCGTGGCGGAGGGTACCTCGTACCACACTACCATCTTCTCTCCCTGTTCCACTCCCAAACAGAACGAGGGAAAAATGGCTGCATCTGTACGAGCCCTAATCTCTCTTATCTTTGTGGTCTTTCCGCGAAATGTGAGTTGGCGGCAGTAAAATTGTACTGCAGTCAGCCTCAAATGCTGGTTCTTTAAATTTCCTCTAGAGACTCCCATCCGAGTTCCTGAAGCATTTCCGTAACACTCGCGTGATGATCAAACCTACCAGTAACAAATCTAACAGCCCGCCTCTGAATTGCTTCTATGTCCTCCCTCAATCCGATCTGATAGGGAGCCCAAACACTCGAACAGTACTCAAGAATGGGTCGTATTAGTGTTTTATAAGCGGTCTCCTTTACAGATGAACCACATCTTCCCAAAATTCTACCAATAAACCGAAGACTACTATCCGCCTTCCCCACAACTGCCATTACATGCTTGTCCCACTTCATATCGCTCTGCAATGTTACGCTCAGACATTTAATCGACGTGACTGTGTCAAGCGCTACACTACTAATGGAGTATTCAAACATTACAGGATTCTTTTACCTATTCATATGCATTAATTTACATTTATCTATATTTAGAGTTAGGTGCCATTCTTTACACCAATCACAAATCCTGTCCAAGTCATCTTGTATCCTCCTACAGTCACTCAACGACGACGCATTCCCGTACACCACAGCATCATCAGCAAACAGCCGCACATTGCTATCCACCCTATCCAAAAGATCATTTATGTAGATAGAAAACAACAACGGACCTACCACACTTCCCTGGGGCACTCCAGATGATACCCTCACTTCCGATGAACACTCACCATCGAGGACAACGTACTGGGTTCTATTATTTAAGAAGTCTTCGAGCCACTCACATACTTGGGAACCAATCCCATATGCTCGTACCTTAGTTAGGAGTCTGCAGTGGGGCACCGAGTCAAACGCTTTCCGGAAGTCGAGGGATATGGCATCCGTCTGATACCCTTTATCCATGGTTCGCAAGATATCAAGAGAAAAATGGGCGAGTTGCGTTTCGCAGGAGCGATGCATTCGGACATGAATGCATGCCTGAAGGAACAGGCACATGGGCTGCTACAGCCGTTATACATTAAATGTATTCGCGATTGTGAGTATGGACAACCATCAGCTGTATAATGGAATGACGATAATTTGCGCCAGGCGGTCACCTCACCATTTGGCTACCCGAGAACGGCTCACGGTCAGACCTGTTACGGCGTGAAGTCAAACTCAAGCACGACAGTCGGAGATGATAGAGCAGGGAGGTCTGTGAAGAAGACGTCGGCCAATCGCACGCTGACCGACCCCTCTCCTGGACGACACCGCGGCGGCAGCGTCCTCTACGCGAAGAGAACATACACGCCGCGCCGACTGGCCACGGCCCAGTTCTACGAATTCTACAGAAGCGTCAAGACCAGCGACCTGGATACAAGCATCCGCTGTATTACTTCACTTGTTCAAAAATGTTCAAATGTGTGTGAGATCTTATGGGACTTAACTGCTAAGGTCATCAGTGCCTAAGCTTACACACTACTTAACCTAAATTATCCTAAGGACAAACACACACACACTCATGCCCGAGGGAGGACTGGAACGTCCGCCAGGACCAGCTGCACAGTCCAGGACTGCAGCGCCTTAGACATCTTTTTTTCTTTTTTTTTTAATTGATCTCATTTTGTCCGTTTTTGTTCGTTGTATCTGCTCGGGGCGGACGTCACAAGACACCCGTTTCAGTTCGTCGTTGATCCATTAACTCAGTTTTTTTAGTACAGAGGGCAGCTAACCCTCTGACCGAACACGCATCTCTGCTAATTCCACGCGGCACTTCACTTGTATTGGAATCGTTATACTGAAGGACATTGATTATATTGTCTGTCGCCCTTTGGTTGCGACACATCTGTCTATTTCTCACAGCTATGTATTGTCATTGATTCATTTCGTAATAAAATTCTTTAATAGGATTTGCTTGAGCTGTTGTCTAGCCATACGAGAAGCAGGTTTCCTAGACGTCCCATCTTTGACAGCTAGCAGAATACAAGACCAAGCCTTCCTGTTGAGTACATAGTTCCGCGTAGTCAGCGCGTACACAAACTTTCCCACTAGAGCGCGCCCCGATAAACACCACAGTGCAGATGCAGCACTCGTCCGTCTCCGCACTACGAGATGGTGCTGCCTTAGAGACGGACCAAATTCTGCTTCCGCCAATCCACGTATTAATATGTAACGCAGCCAATGAGATTGCTGCTAACGTAGAACCTTTTCTCCTCTCAGATCACACTCGCACAGTGATACCTGAACGCGCGAGGTATTATAACAAGTGTACAGACCTCCGATTAGTCAGCCTGCCTCAGTCTGTACCAGTCTGCATTAGTCTGCATTTGTCTGTACCAGTCTACAGTCAAGTTTCAATCTGTGCCTAATAAGATTGCCATATTCCTGTACATAGCCATGAAGAGATATGTATAGACACTTTGTCAAGTATCAGAGATATGTGAGAATAAGATTAACGTACCAAGACCAAAGGAACTTCAGATTGTCAATTGTAAACAGCATCCAGAATCAAGTTACGTAATATATATGATTTTTATTATTTTAAAAAATGTGTGTGAAAATTAATCCAGTTCTGTTTAAAGTTGGTCACCGTCAATCTGCTACTCTAAGCGTGCAAGTGGCATTTCTATCGTCTGACCTAACGGCAGAAGATAAACACGCCACGATAAGACCACGAGACATATTGCTGACACTCGCCTACTTCGTTAGAGCGACAAGTCAAATAATCTGATGGTGTGTGTTCCGAAGGTCTTACAGTACGCACACCACACTTCCATACATCGTCAACCATGCGTCTGCAACCTGTACCGTAAATCCATTATGTATATTGCCATACAGGGTAGAAATTTTACTTGGATGTCGCTTGCCCAGTGTTGGCGACTTTCACGTAAAATTTCTACCCTGTACGGGAATATACATATTAGATTTACGGTACAGGTTGCAGAAGCATGGTTGGCGATACATGGAGGGTTTCGTGTGGCCGTGAGTGGTTCTCGGATAGCCAAATGGTGAGGCGACTGTTCGCCATAAGCGAGAAATCCGGCTTCGAGTCCCGGTCCGGCACAAATTTCCACTGTCGTCATTCCATTCTGCAGCCGATGGTTGTCCACATTCGCAACTGCGAAAACATTTAATGTAAAACGAACATCTACATTGCAGACAAAACAGACTGTGGAACAACGACCATGCGGAACTCAACATACACCACACATCTGCAGCGGCTGGACAAAAATTGGAAACATCGATAGAGAAGCATACTTGGATATAAATGCAGGTACTACCCAAGCTTACAGGCTGCACTATTGTTTTCGAGCACGAACGGCACCTGTGTAATCTCCTCAGCACGTTGCAGGTGTCGTGCGTGGTCAGAAGAGTATTCTGTGTGGGTCAAATGGCTGGCTCTGAGCACTATGGGACTTAACATCTTTGGTCATCAGTCCTTCTGTGTGGTTGTGAGAGTATTATGTAGGACCTAAGTTAATTCGAACGTGGGCGAATTGTTGTTGCTCGTAGCCAAGGTAGCCGAAGTGTTCGGCGTTTCAAAAAGCACCGTACTGACGATTTCTGCAGCGTACAGGGAAAGTGGAAAAATGTCATCCTCTAAGTCACAAGGCGAACGAAATTGTGTGTTGAATGATCGTGATGCACGATCACTGAAGAACATTGTGACGAAAAGTAAAGAGCGACAGCTGCAAATGTCACTGCAGAACTGAATGTCGCCTTTCAACACCAAAACAACACGAGGAGAGCTACATAAGCAGGGAATTGCAAAGCGAGCGCGAATTCCAAAATCACACGTCAGTGGCACAAATGCCCACAAAGAGTAAACGTGACGCAGAAGCTACAAAAATCTGAACTATGAAGCAATGAAAGAATGCTATTTGGCCGGATGAGTCGTTGCACACTTTTTCCAACTTCTGGCCGAGTTTACATCGCAAGAGAGAAACATGGCGGGTGGTAATTTGAATGCCCTATCGTGATATTTCATGGGCCCCACGGGTACTCTGCATTGTCGCCGATCCGGTCCATCGCATGGTACCATGTTTTTTCCCCATTGGTGACGATGTGTCCCAAAGCGACACGGCTTCTGTTCGCACATTTTGCATAGTCCGAGACTGGTTTTGTGAGCACGACGATGAACTGTCGCATCTCCACTGCCCACTCAGTATTCTTGAGCCTTTGTGGTCTACTATGGAGAGAAGGGTGCTTGATCGCTATCTAGCTCCATGTCTGAACTCGCCAACGTTTTGTATGTAGAATGGCATAAGATTCCCTTGAAAACTATACGGGAGCTGTAAGTGTCCATCCCAAGATGAGTGAAAGCTGTTTTGAATGTCAACGTGTTTCCTACGCCGTATTAAGCAAGTTGATGTGTTTTTCTGGTATTTCCATTATTGTCCATTCCCTGTATACCACTAAACGGCTAAAACGGTGCACGGTGCGCTTTACCAGTAGCAGGTCGGCTGCCTAACGACTTCCACGGGCAACAAAAATTTTATTCTGAGTATTACAAATAATTATTGATCGAATTTAAAGATTTAATATGCTATCATAATCAACTCATCAAGTTAAATGTTTAACACAGTACGTCAAGTAGTAAAGTTGGAAACTTTATATGTATCTTGGACAGGGTAACTCAAAGCGCCCAAATTATCCAGACTAAATTCATCCAGTATTTGATAACGAGAGCACTTCGTATCTTCCAACAAACTATACACATAATTTCAAACGTTTTCGAAATGTTTCCTCGTTGAAACTCCCACAAAATAATGATGAATTTATTTATTTTACGTGTCCAGGACATCGATAGCAAAAATAATAAAAATTCAATATAATGAATAAAAATACAACTATAAAGAACAAGCGGATCAGTTAATAGGGGAGTATCAGGCAGGGTTTCGCAAAGGTCGATCTTGCATCGAACAGATATGAAACTTAAAAACAATTTTGCAAATGAGAAGATGTAGAAATACTGTGATAACTTTTGTCGATTTTAGAAAGGCTTACGATTCAATAGATAGACAAACATATTCCACACTTTAGAGGAGTTCAGGATTGACAGGAAAACAAGATAAGTTATTCAACAAGTATTAACAGATACAACCTCCAAAGTTAAATTCATGGGAGAAAGATCAGAAGCATTTCATATCCATACTGGTGTTCGCCAAGGAGATGGATGTCCCCCCTCCTATTTAACATAATTCTGGAAAAAATTGTGAGGTCATGGGGAAAAGGAAATAAAAGGAATTCAGCTTGAGATTAAAAAAGAGCAGAGAATCAGGGTGAAGCGTGTGGCTTTCGCAGACGATCTTGCCATTCTAACGAACAATAGAGAGCAAGCCAAACTTGCATTCCAAAAACTACACGAAATCTCACAGAAAACTGGGCTACAAATCACCTACGAGAAAACACAGTATATGGAAAAGAAACTTGTAGATAATCTCCCCATTACCACCCAATACGGGAAGGTAGCACAAGTTGTCCACTTCAGATATCTGGGAGAGATAATGTAACCATCAGGACTGAACTCAGTAGCCAATAAAGATAGAATCTTCAGATTACAACAAGCATATAAAGCTCACTCGGAATCACTATAATAAGAAATCTATTTCTATGAATGCGAAACTAAGGCATTACAACACAGTAGTCCTACCAGAAGCATTTTATGCTGCAGAAACTACAGTGAGTCATGGTCATACGAAGATCAGAGAGACTGAAAAGCAGGAAAGAAAAATTCTGAGTAAAATATATGGACCACTGTTTCGGGAAGGAATTTGGATGAAGAGGCCAACTAGAGAGATTTACAAAGACATAGAAACAATAACAGACACCATTAGAAAGAGAAGGATGAAATTTTATGGACATATCAGCAGGATGAATGAAAGGAGGCTCACAAGGCAAATCTTTGAGATAGCAAACAAGAGCAAAAACAAGACAAAGTGGGTCACTGAAACAGAAGAAGACATTAAAGAACTGCGAATCTCACAAGACAACATAAACAGTAGAGAACAGTTTAGAAACATCATACAGAAACACACACTTAAACAAGAACACACGGAGAACAGAACGGGAAAAAGATGGTCGGAAGAACGCAAGAGAGAACACAGAGAACGTATGAAGAGAATTTGGGAAGAACGAAGAAAGAAGAAGAAATCATGACTACTCGAGTTCAATCTCTCTCTCAAAAGGCATTAATAGAAAATAATAATAAATAAAAATACAATTTAGTAATACAAAATAATATCAAAATTCTTCAAGGCGCTACTGGTTTTCTATTAGGTGGACCGTAAGCAGAATTCCGCTGTGCTGATGGCCTTATCACTAGGCACATGTAGGTCTTCTGAGATGCAAGGATCGGTCCGGTTTCTACAGACCAGGAGATTTCCTGCATTTCACCATACTCACAGAACTTGTCTAATTCATTAAGCCCCACTTCCTAAGCTTTGTCGCGCATTGTGACAATCCTGTCGTGAATCGGTTTAGTGCCTTCCATGTTACGTACAGCAGATGAAAGATCGCAGTAGATTCCTCTTTGACGTTGTCTCCAACCCTCTTGTTTAATGTATTTCGCCGTAGCTCTGCTGATGGAATTGCTTATGTTGTGTGCATGTAGCTCCTCCTTGAGCCCAGTCTACGGCTTTATGGTCCATTTCCGAACAAGGGATGTCTGGAATCGATTTCCTGCTCTTTTTCTCAATTTCTGTGGCTGTTATTCTGCGGACGTCAGGTGACGGTACTCCAGTAATTTGATAAATTTTGTTGACAGTTGGTGGTAGGCAGCCAGTCGCTATGGGTCCAGTTCCATTCAACACTGTATCCACCTCTTTTGCATGTGTTGAGTTTCGCCAAACTGATGCTGCGTATTCTACTGCAGAGAAGTATTGCAGCAGGAAAGATGTGCAGGGCATGTCTGCTGTGAACCCCAGGTGGTGCCAGTAAGTTTACGTTATGATGTTGTTCTGGGCAGATGCTTTTAGCTTTCCTCAATGATCTTTGAATGTGAATGAAGTTTATCGTTTACTACATTTTCCCTGTTCACCAGTAAAACGACGGATCGTTTATGATATTTTATTACTTGTTTACTGCTAATTCTAGTCACAGCACATTTTGCAGACAGTATGCGTCCAAATCGCTAGAGGTACCAAAAAGTTATATGATTGCATGACACACAATGCTTGAGATATGACTCTTTATATGAGGAGATAGATTCTTTAGAGGCTCGGTGGTTGGTGGTTGGGTGTGGGGGGAGTGGGGGGTAGGAGGGGTGAGCGGTTTCAAAAAATGGCTCTGCGCACTATGGGACTTAACATTTGAGGTCATCAGTACCCTACAACGTAGAACTACTTAAACCTAACTAACCTAAGGACAGCACACACATCCATGCCCGAGGCAGGATTCAAACGTGCGACCGTAGCGGTCGCGCGCTTCCAGACTGAAACGCCTAGAACCGCTCGGCCACAGCGGCCGGCGGAGAGCGGTTTACTGGTACATCGTAACTGCGTTGAATAGAGCCAATCGGGAAGATTCAGTGTTTTGTAGACATTGAAAAGGTTTCTATACAGAACCACAAAGGCGTCTGCTAAAGAAATTGGGTCTGCATGAAATATTTTATTACATTTGTCACTGGACTGAGAACTTTTAGGCAGATAACAGGCAGTACAGTATTCTATTGTACGAAAATTGTTCCACGGACAGAGAAGTAATTTTGGGTGTGGTTTAGAATAGCGTGATAATAGCATTACCGTTCACGAAATATAGCACCGACGTAGTACTAGTTGGAATGGCATATTTTCGCGTGGAAATGAAAGGAAATGAAGTCCCATGCTTCATGACAGAGCGTATGGGAACAATGCGGGAGACCCGCACCGCCATACTAGGCAAGGTCCTAATGGATGTGGTTTGCCGTTGCCTTCCTCCGACCGCAACGGGAATGAATGATGATGATGAAGACGACACGACAACACCCAGTCATCTCGTGGCAGGTGAACATCCATGACCCCGCCAGGAATCGAACCCGGGACCCCGTGCTCAGGAAGCGAGAAGGCTACCGCGAGACCACGAGCAGCGGACTATTTTCGCATATAATACGATAATCTATCAGGCAGCGTTGTGCGGTGAACACTGTTGCAACAATCATCTAGTAGATGACTAAATAATGGCTCAGTGGAAAGGCTGAACGCGTAAAAGAAAACATAAAACCTTCTGCACTTCGACTGTACTATTGATGACACACAGCGGGAACCAATCACGCCATGTAAGTATGTAGCAATAACGAAGTGTAGATATGTGAAACGACGTGATCCGCAAAACTCAGATTTAACTAAATGGCAGGTTTCGATTCTCGATAGGCAACAGAGAAGCTGTCTACGAAGCAGGTCCCTTACAAAATGTACTGCCACTCAAGCGCGCTGGATCTGTCGGAGATTCAGGTAATACTAGGCATGTCACGTATACGAAGAAAGATGATATGAATGACGACAGGTTTCTATGCATCGCTATAGTTACAAAAAATTCTGAGACAACTGGCAGACTCTCGAAGAAAGACACCCAATATTCCACGAAGAAATAACTTATACTATAAAAGGCTTCCCAGGAGGAATCTACGAGTGTCATTCGCCTGCTACACACTGCTCCTGCACAGCGCCAGGACATAGGGGAGTAATAACACCTCGCATAAAAGCGTACAGGCAATAACTCTTCACACGTTCCAGCCGTGAGTGGAACGGAAATAAACCTTAACACATGGGACAGTAAAATGTCCCTCTTTCGAGCCTGTCATAGTGATTTGCAGTGTCTTAATGTAAATTGACATTCATGACTCTTACAGCCAAGACTCTTTTATGGTCGTAGCAACCAGCTTCGGACTTGAAAGGCATTTCATTTTATTAAAGCACTCCAGAATTTAAGCGTTGCATTCTCAGCATTATCTACTTACCCGCTAATACTCCTCATGCCTCTGCGTGGAGCTAAATGGATTGTTAGCTTCATCCACTTCCCGATTCCATTAGCGCATTTTGTGCTACCACATGTTTCTCTATTGCATTAACGCATTATGTGCGGTGGAACTATTGTCTATACAGTTTTAAACGTGCTCCGGTAACCTCAATTCCATTACTGCAATCTGTATTCATTATGTACGAAGAGATCGAATATATGCTTTCAGACCTTTCTGTATTTGTCTGAAAACGTTGCACCGTAAGAGTCTTGACAGTGATGTCATTGGAGTTTATTGTGCATTTCTGTAAAGCTCACCTATCCGAAGAGGTAAACAAGTTACAATCCACGCAAGCTCTACGAACTTCCTTCAGTCTGTGAGATTTAATGCAGAGTCCAAAAACTTTGACAGCGTTCTTGTGGTTTCTTGTAAATTCTTTCTCTCATATTTGTTTAGTTAGTCATACATCATTTGCACGATTCCGATAGAAATTATTGATTTAGGGAAGTGGAACGTATTAGAGGTTTAATGGATGTCAAGATAAACTTTCAAAAACATTTATTGGACATCATTTGCCCAAGCGAGAATCAAACATTGAGCCGTGCACGGCTTGTGTTCATGCCTTTTATTCATTGTCATCTTCTATTACGGTATTCCTTCATCGTTTTCTTATTCCATTTACTGGCTTCACTAACTTCCTGCCTTACTTGGCCGCGAGAGGCAGCAGCAGCGCGTATCGATAAGTGCACTGTCATACCATCTCTGGAGCGACCGACACTATTTCCGGGTCGTCGTATGTTTGGCAGTCAGGTGGAGACGGATCAGCAGTGCAGTCAGGACGCAGCAGCAGTGAAGTTGGGTTCGGAGCACCGGTGAGGCGCCGACAGCCAGTGCTCGCCGACCGCTGGCTACACACGTGAACTGTCCGACGGAGGGAGGTTGGAGCGGGACAGCCGTTGGTTGGTTGGTCGTTCGGTTGGTCGCCTCATCGGTCGACGTATATTTGGTCCTTTCACCGTTTCCGGGCCTGGGCAATCGGCCGGTTGGCGTGGAGCAGCGAGGAATTCTCCGCGGGACGTGGTTTGGCCGGGGCCGCAGGCAGTCTCTACGCAGTGTCGGAGTGTGTGGTGCTGTCCCCATTGCTACGAGGTCCGTGACTCACCGACCCTGGACACGAAAGTTGAGTTTTGGTTTAAACTACCAGCAAGTCAATACTGTTCACATTGTGTCGTTTGGAGTTAGTTGTCGGCTGTTGGAATATTCACGCGAGCAACAACGTGGCTTTCAAGTTGGAAAATTCTAGCTACCCTCCGGTGGAGTTTGCAAGTATTTGGTTATTTGAATTGAAGTGCAAAAGCGGAATCTTCTGCCTTGTGGTCGTTAACGTTCCGGTTACCTACCCTGGGTGTTGACGTAAATTTCAGGCAGTTTAGTTTCCTCATCATGTTGTTGCTGTCCAGCACAGTGTGTAGTTTGACAGCTCCATGTATGATTGGTTGTGGGTGCCAATATCTCCTATGTTGTTCCGTTGAACTCCCTGTTGTGCCCTGGTCGGGTGAAGTGGAAGTTATCTTGTCGGTGGGTCTGTTGACTGTCGGTCGGTTGGGTTGTCATCGGATCGTGAATGGTTCGCCCAACTGCGTCTCTCACTTAAGCGAGCGTTAGTGTTTGAATTCGAGGCCGATCTCGAACATCTGAGCGCCCTTGGGTGTACTGCTTTTTTTAATTGTTCATGTTTTTTGTAGTTGTATGGCTTCTAGCCGATTTTTTTGTATTAAGGTTGTTTTGCCCTTAAGGCGTAACATTCTTTAGACCTTCAGCCTAATTTAAAGAACTGTTTCACGTAAGACCTTTCGCATTTTAAGGGTTTTAATGTTGTTGAATTTTAAGTGTTGACTTTAACTTGTTTGCTGTTGAAGTGTCTGATTCTTTGGGCCTTCAGCCTAACTAAAGAAATGTTTTAAGATAAGGCTTTGCCTTTTAAATTTCTGTTTTGGTTGAGTTTTGCCTAATTAAGAACTGTTGTACGTGAGGCCTGTGTTTTATTTTAAAAAATGTAATGTTGTTTAGCCTTAATTGTTGGGCTTTGAGCCGATTTTGAATTGAAATTGTTTGCTCTGAAAATCAGATTCTTTGGGCCTTCAGCCTAAATAAAAAAATTGTAGTAACAAAAGGCTTGCCTTTTAAATTTCTGATTATGCTTGCGTTTTAAGTTATTCGCCTTCAGCCGCTTTTAAATTAAAGTGGCTTTCAGCAGGTAATTAAGTCCCAAAAATTAAAGCTGTGTATTTAAAAAATTATTTTTTATTCTTGTAATGTTTGATCTAATATTATAGTTGTATGTTCCATTGTAACTGCCAGCCCCTTATTTTGGCCACTTTCCACAATTTAAACTGCCTGTCCTGTGGGTTAGGATGGCGTGTCAAATATTGCAGCACAATTGTACCATGTTCTATAGCATAACTTAATTCTTAGCAAAACGATTAGTTCTCGAAAATATTGTGCACAGAAGTAAATTATCTTTTCAATCTTATGTAGAACACTAGTTAATAAAAACTAGAACTTCAAAAAATACAGACTTCACAAATCACACTGAGCTTAGAGAAGCTACGCTCTAAACACTCCACTTTTACAATAAGGCAGTAAATTGTAAAAAAAAAATTATCTTTTACTAGCAAGTGTGTACACTCATTTAAAAACCAAATAAAATGTGCCCTCAGCATTCAACTTAAACTTGATAATTAAAAGCAGTTTCCTTCTTAAGCACTATCCGCCCATCTGAGTCGTCTATTCCTCCGAACTGGACACAACTTCACTCCCGCCCTCCCCCTTCCCCCCCCCCCCCCTCTCTCTCTCTCTCTCTCTCTCTCTCTCTCTCTCTCTCTCTCTCTCTCTCTCTCTATCTCTCTCTGACTTCATATGAACAAGACAGCAAAATTGAACATAGTTTAGCAAATTACCAATCGCCAGATACAGTAGGGCAAGAGTCCTACTTCTTTCTCATTCAGATTGTACTCGTACTGAATAGAACTGCAGTACACTAACTACGTGCGTGAGCACAATCACATGGCGAAAACGTCTTTCCACTGGTTATTAAATCTGCCGACTCCGCAGATTAACGTACCGTTCTGTCCTATCACGTAGTCGAACATCAGCTGCACGTCCCTCTGTCCTCGCTGATGCGTCGCCAGTCCACGCACAGTGGTGCGGGGCAGTCGAGCAGCAACTCCCGCGCCGCGCTGCCCGCCTCGCCGCCACCTGCGTGTCAGTGGCCGGCCAGCGGTGCCGTGCTGCTCGGCTCGGTGCGCCCTCTGTTGGTGACCGCAGTCACTCGCAGACAGCCACGCCACGCTCGTGCTCGCCGCTCTGTCCGGCCCGCAACTCAGCTGCCTCTGCTCATCCTCTACAATACTCGCTTGTTGTTGTTGTGGTCTTCAGTCCTGAGACTGGTTTGATGCAGCTCTCCATGCTACTCTATCCTGTGCAAGCTTCTTCATCTCCCAGTACCTACTGCAACCTACATCCTTCTGAATCTGCTTAGTGTATTCATCTCTTGGTCTCCCTCTACGATTTTTACCCTCCACGCTGCCCTCCAATACCAAACTGGTGATCCCTCGATGTCTCAGAACATGTCCTACCAACCGATCCCTTCCTCTTGTCAAGTTGTGCCACGAAGTCCTCTTCTCCCCAATTCTGTTCAATACCTCCTCATTAATTATGTGATCCACCCATCTAACCTTAGGCATTCTTCTGTAGCACCACATTTCGAAAGCTTCTATTCTCTTCTTGTCCAAACTATTTATCGTCCATGTTTCACTTCCATACATGGCTACACTCCATACAAATACTTTCATAAACGACTTCCTGAAACTTGAATCTATACTCGATGTTAATAATTTTCTCTTCTTCAGAAACGCTTACCTTGCCATTGCCAGTCTACATTTTATATCCTCTCTACTTCGACCATCATCAGTTACTTTGCCCCCCAAATAGCAAAACTCCTTTACTACTTTAAGTGTCTCATTTCCTAATCTAATTCCCTCAGCATCACCCGACTTAATTCGACTACATTCCATTATTCTCGTTTTGCTTTTGTTGATGTTCATCTTATATCCTCCTTTCAAGACACTATCCATTCCGTTCAACTGCTCTTCCAAGTCCTTTGCTGTCTCTGACAGAATTACAATGTCATCGGCAAAGCTCAAAGTTTTTATTTCTTCTGCATGAATTTTAATACCTACTCCAAATTGTTCTTTTGTTTCCTTTACTGCTTGCTCAATATACAGATTGAATAACATGGGGGATAGGCTACAACCCTGTCTCACTCCCTTCCCAACCACTGCTTCACTTTCATGCCCCTCGACTCTTATAACTGCCATCTGGTTTCTGTACAAACTGTAAATAGCCGTTTGCTCCCTGTATTTTACCCCTGCCACCTTTAGAATTTGAAAGAGAGTATTCCAGTCAACATTGTCCAAAGCTTTCTCGGAGTCTACAAATGCTAGGAACGTAGGTTTGCCTTTCCTTAATCTTTCTTCTAAGATAAGTAGTAGTCAGTATTGCCTCACGTGTTCCAATATTTCTATGGAATCCAAACTGATCTTCCCCGAGGTCGGTTTCTACCAGTTTTTCCAATACTCATATATCAACATGAAAAACAGGGTGACAATTACTGAAATATATGAAAATAAAACATATAGTAGTTACAAACTACTGCGTGTACACACTTTATTCAACATGTAAACGTCACTTCAGGTTTAGTTTGACATGTTCGATATGCCTGCCATCATTGGCGATGATGTGACGCAGACGAAAATAGAAATTCTGCATGGCCCGCTGAAGTGGCGGATCATCGATGCTGTCGATGACGTCCTCAGTGGCTGTTTTCAGCTCAGCAATGGTTTGGGGTTATTTCTCTGCACCTAGTCTTTAATATAGCCGCACAAAAAGAAGCCGCATGTGTTCAGATCCGGAGAAAATGGCGACCAATCGAGGCCCATGTCAGTGCCTCTAGGTACGCCAGAGCCACAATGCGGTCCCCAGGCTGCTCCTCCATGACACCAATCACTTTCCTGCTTCGATGGGTTCGAGCTCCGTCTTGCGTGAAGCACTTTTTGTCGAACTCAGTCACTTTCGATAATGGGGTTGAAATCATCTTCCAGAACCTTCACGTACCGTCCGGTAGTCACCGTGCCATCAAGGAATATCGCACCGATTATTCCGTCACTGGACATTGCACACCACACATTCATACGTCCAAGGTGAAGAGACATTTCGATTGCGAAATGCGGATTCTCAGTCCCCGCTAACGCGCTCATCCAAATGAACGTGGGCTTCGTCGCTAAACCAAACCATACATGCGCATATTAATTCCCGTAACACCCCGCGGTCAGCCGTGCAGTTTGGACGTCCTAACACAAACTATTTAGAAGTTATGACGGTTTTATTTCATGTAGTTCAATAATTGCCACCCTGCATATAAATAAATGCATTCGTTCATTTGCTTGTTTGTTTGTAATTCTCCCAAATCTCCATTTTTACCGAGCGAGGTGGCGCAGTGGCTAGCACACTGGACTCGCATTCGGGAGGACGACGGTCCAAACCCGCGTCCGGCCATCCTGATTTAGGTTTTTTCGTGATTTCCTTAAATCGCTTCAGGCAAATGCCGAGGTGGGTCCTATGAAAGGGTACAGCCGATTTCCTTCCCCAGCATTCCCTAATCTGATTGGACCGATGGCATCGCTGTTTGGTCTCTTCGGCCAAATCACCGAACCAATCAGTCTACATTTCTTCACGGTAAATGATAACAGCCAAACAGTTTGCACGATAAAGACTTATTGAAATTCTTGACCACGGTTTCGGTTTATCTAAACATACCTTCATCAGAAGCAAAAATACACTAACATCACATCCTGCAGTGAAGGCGCATAAAACAATCGAGCCAAAGGCGTCGTCAGTAGTCAAAAGTAAAGTATCACCTCCATCTGTACAGCATAATTATGAGGAGATGGCCGATGCGAACACGGCATGAGATGGTGATATTTATTTCGAAACATATTAGTTTTTTTTTTTTTTTTTTTTTGGTCATCAGTCTACTGACTGGTTTGATGCGGCCCGCCACGAATTCCTTTCCTGTGCTAACCTCTTCATCTCAGAGTAGCACTTGCAACCTACGTCCTCAATTATTTGCTTGACGTATTCCAATCTCTGTCTTCCTCTACAGTTTTTGCCCTCTACAGCTCCCTCTAGTACCATGGAAGTCATTCCCTCATGTCTTAGCAGATATCCTATCATCCTGTCCCTTCTCCTTATCAGTGTTTTCCACATATTCCTTTCCTCTCCGATTCTGCGAACAACCTCCTCATTCCTTACCTTATTAGTCCACCTAATTTTCAACATTCGTCTATAGCACCACATCCCAAATGCTTCGATTCTCTTCTGTTCCGGTTTTTCCACAGTCCACGTTTCACTACCATACAATGCTGTACTCCAGACGTACATCCTCAGACATTTCTTCCTCAAATTAAGGCCGGTATTTGATATTAGTAGACTTCTCTTGGCCAGAAATGCCTTTTTTGCCATAGCGAGTCTGCTTTTGATGTCCTCCTTGCTCCGTCCGTCATTGGTTATTTTACAGCCAAGGTAGCAGAATTCCTTAACTTCATTGACTTCGTGACCATCAATCCTGATGTTAAGTTTGTCGCTGTTCTCATTTCTACTACTTCTCATTACCTTCGTCTTTCTCCGATTTACTCTCAAACCATACTGTGTACTCATTAGACTGTTCATTCCGCTCAGCAGATCATTTGATTCTTCTTCACTTTCACTCAGGATAGCAATGTGATCAGCGAATCGTATCATTGATATCCTTTCACCTTGTATTTTAATTCCACTCCTGAACCTTTCTTTTATTTCCATCATTGCTTCCTCGATGTACAGATTGAAGAGTAGGGGCGAAAGGCTACAGCCTTGTCTTACACCCTTCTTAATACGAGCACTTCGTTCTTGATCGTCCACTCTTATTATTCCCTCTTGGTTGTTGTACATATTGTATATGACCCGTCTCTCCCTATAGCTTACCCCTACTTTTTTCAGAATCTCGAACAGCTTGCACCATTTTATATTGTCGAACGCTTTTTCCAGGTCGACAAATCCTATGAAAGTGTCTTGATTTTTCTTTAGCCTTGCTTCCATTATTAGCCGTAACGTCAGAATTGCCTCTCTCGTCCCTTTACTTTTCCTAAAGCCAAACTGATCGTCACCTAGCGCATTCTCAATTTTCTTTTCCAGTCCTCTCTATATTATTCTTGTAAGCAGCTTCGATGCATGAGCTGTTAGTGATAAACTTTTGATTTTTATAGGGTTGGGATGTGGGGGGGGGGGGGGGGGGAGGGTTGAAAGAAGAAACGGAAAATTTAAGCTTGACCCCGCTGGCGAAAATCCTTGTTCCGGCCCTGGGACCATATCCACCCTTGCATGCAGTTTGTTTTTCCTCGGCACTATGGCATCTACCAGCAGGACAACGCAACGTATCACACAGCTTGCAGTGTACGAGCGTGGTTCGAAGAGCATCAGGATGAGTTCACCGTACTCTCCTGGCCACCAAACTCCCTGGATTTAAAATCCAATCGAGACTCTGTTGGACCACCTGCTCGGGCTGTCCGCTCCATGGATCCTCAGCCGACAATCCTAACGCAGCCGGCCACGGCAATGGCTCCGCATCCCTGGCAGTACTTTCCAGAATTTCACTGACTCCCTTTCTGCACATCTCTCAGCGGTCTGCGCGGTAAAAGGTGATTATTCAGGTTTTTGGCGGGTACTCACATGAAAGTGAATCGAAAGCGTACGTAGGTCCTTTAGGGTGTCTAAATATTCGCGCATTTTGTTGTTGATTTAAACATCGTATCGACACCTCGTTTTCTGAGTACTTTGCTGATACGATCTGGGATTGTTTTTACAAATGAAAGGAAAACTTTCACTTTAGTCCCTCGTTTTTCACTAAAAACTCCATAGACTCTTTGGGATGTAGCGTCCGATTTATCACCTTGTCAGAGTGACTGTTTCTTCTGAATGTCGTCCAATGATAGAGCTCTTCCTTTACGTAACGCGGTTCACAAATTCTTGTAGCCCGTTCTACTAATGCTTTGATCACTGCTCTTTTCTGCTTGGAAAAGTGATTTTAATTTTTGTGTAGGTATTTATCCTTGTGAATGGGCATCGTGTGTTCTAATTGCCTGTACATCCAAAAATGACATTTTATCGCCTTTCTCTCCTTCCATAACAAACTTTGTATTGGAGTTGATACTGTTCAGAAAATTCAGAAATTCAGAGTTTTTTTTTTTCTTCATGACGCCATATAACGAAAGTATCATCTGCGTACCGAAGCGAACATGAGGGTGTCCTCCTCGTCGACGGAAGGACTGCTTCTTCAAATTTTTCCGTATAAAAATTCGACACAACTGCCCTGAGTCGATTGAAATTAGGCAAGTGGTGTCATTGCTAAACAAAACAAACAGCGCCAACTCTTTCCTCCTCTGCAAGCTCCATAGCATACGTCGGCGCGACTCCGCTATCTTAGACAGCGATCTGATGAGGTCACGAACCGACAGTTGCGTTGTTACATATAAACAGTACGGGTTGCTGAGCTTGTTTTGTGTCTGTAACTCCGAGTCGCTGAAGCCTCAGATAAAGTCTCCAGCAATGGAAGTCGAAACATTAAGCAGAGAACTATGCCTTGGTCCACGACCTAGCAATATCGCAAACGCCGGTCGTGAAAGCCTCCATTGTGATATGATTATCTCTTCACTGTTTAGGTCTGCTATGGTCGCCACATTTTTGGTTGTATGGTGAAAAACGTCTGCATGGTGCACTTTGACGGCAGAATGTTGCCGACCAATGAGATTGGCAAAGCGGTTGTCATTCGAATTCACAAGGGCCATGTGGACGAGGAGAAACACACTTCTTTCTCCTGGTTTCTGACGCTGGACATTCGTGCTTGCCCGTGCCGCGTGGTCAGCAACTGGAGCTATCTTGCTCCATGTGTGAAATTCAGACGTAGCCTCTTGTGCATTGCTAAGATGGGCTTTTCTAAGTTACAGTACGAGGGTTGATGGCGAGCGTTTTGCCAGCTAACGTTGCACTTGGGTAATTCTATATTACCATCTATTACCTTTGCAGATGTGTCTTCAGTGTATGTAGATTACATATCTTTATTTTGGTCGAGGATTTGTGTATGGTACAAGTATCGGTCTTTCACAAAGTCCTCCATGGATAGAGGTCGTGTTTCAGGCTACTTCTCTTCTCACTTAATAATATTGCAGTGAAGAAGTAATAGCATCCAATCAGTAGCGAAATGGAAGATTTATTTAAATCAGTTGACCATGTTTCAACGTTTAGAAAAACGTTTTCTTCAGAAGGAGATTAGTGACAACCTAAACAGATCAACAGTGATAAATATGTATATAAATTTCACATACATAATATTAAAAACATGCCCAACATAGTAGACGTAATTAATACCTCACCAATGTACAGCGCAGGCCGGCCGCTGTGGCCGAGCGGTTCTAGGCTCTTCAGTCCGTAACCACGTGGCTGCTACGGTCACAGGTTCGAAACATGCCTCGGGCATGGATGTCTGTGTTATCCTTATGTCAGTTAGGTTTACGTAGTTCTAAGTCTAGGGGACTGATGACCTCAGATGTTAAGTGCTTAAGTGCTTAGAGCCATTTGGCACTAGTAACATGCATGAGGAGTTGTATTGAACGTTATTATGCTAAACATATTTAAAACATCAAAATTAAACTTATAACATTAAAAACTCCATCATATTTAGTTACGTACGTATGTAAAATTAACGAAATGGCAATAAACAGTAAGTTACCATCAAGAAAAGATTATTGTAGTAAAAACAGATTACGTAATCAGTGTGATAGTGTAATACTGCACAACACAATAAGACCGTCGTCTGAACAAGAAGCGTTTATAGTCGAAAAGCGGTTTAAATAAATACTCCTTTTTCTTCAACTTATTGGCTGCGTATTATTTCCTTGTAAAGATTTCAACGTACGGTTGCTGCTGCAGCCATGTACAAAATGTTAAAATATTGCAGTGCTTTGAGAATACATGCGGTTCCTTTTTTTTTTTTCTTTCAGAATACGCGATATTGCATTACCAGTCGATTCGTTGGAGCACTTTTTTCATCCATTATGTGTGAATTTTCTTGGTTATTTCTTGAATAAATAATGTGAATTATTTCATGTCTACCTTTTATCATTTTGCCTCGCGTAAATATTTATAAATTTTCTAACATTAACATTTATGTTCAATTTGTATGACTTATTTATCCTTCACATACATTTGGAGCTGATGCTACCACAAGTCTCTAAAAATAATCTGTCTTCCGCGGAATCAATATGAAAAACTGCTTTAAGCAGGTAGAATACCTTCCTTCTTTGCACGCAACTTTCAGCCAGTATAACCTAAGTTTGAGCTGCAAGGAATTTCGAGACAAGTGCTGCAGTCCTGAGTATATCGAGAGTTAGTTTGTTTTGAGATTCATGCTTCTTACTAAAAGGTGCAGGTAGTATAAGGTGAAGTCTACAACTGCACTGGACGCACTCATAGGTTCTGTTGGAATGATTGAATAATTTTGGTTATAACTTTGTTTCACTTTAGCATGTGTTAGAGGCTCCCTTCATATATTCTGTTGAGCTATGAAAGCAAACTTACTACTAATATTTCCCTTACAGAAATCTGACCGCGTTGCTATATATTCATAGGTCAATGTTTATATTGTAAAAAAGGGGAATATTTTCAGAGCATTTTTAGAGGAGATTGTGGTATCTAGCAACACTTTTCAAACTTTCGCCTGTAGCCAACGCAGTAAGTTTATTTTCTTATTCCATTTCGAAATGACGGCGTTCTATTTATATACGCTGCAGTCTTTTTTTACATGTAAAATTACTCCGGAATACTAAAACTTTCCCAAATGTGAAAAAAAGTTCCGAGAGAAAACATAGTCATGTACCTAGGAACAAATATTCTATTCGAATTTATAAGGCGTTGAAATCGAGAAAACCTTGTCAATTTGTGTTATATAATCTATTTATTACATTATTAATGTGCTACACACCAATGATCAACATGTGAGATCAAATTAAGAAGACGTATTATCGAAAACCAGTTACCAGTTAAAAACATTTTATAATGGAAGCTACTAGAAACTACGAGTAACACACATTTCCATTTTCGAAACAGGGAAAATTGATAAGACGTTAAAGACACTTCATCTGAAACTAATACGTTTTCCATGGTACAAGACGTTCTTTCATTTCAAAGTACAATACGCTGTACGACCGACGAAGTACGGCTTAACTGTCCACACGTTATGCAAATGCAAGGGCTATTCATTTATTAAGGTCCGATCGGATGCGAAATGGAAACCACAGTGAAAATGTGTTTATTTGCAACAATTAGCTACACCTTCCAACTACTTGTCTGCATAGACATTTGTCGTAGCGTTGTACCAGTTTTCCATTACTCTCGTCATCGAAGGAAGCCGCCTCTGCTTTTGGCCAATTCTCTAAGCTGGTCTGCAATTCGTTGTCTGTACCAGAATGTTGTCTTCATAGCCAGCGATTCATGTGAACGGAGATGACACTCAGGGGGAGCCAAGTCCGGTCTGTGTGGTGGGTGACCAAACACTTCCCATCGAAAAAGTTGCAGGAGCGTCTTCATTGCCCCTGGTTTGTGCGGCCAAGAATAGTCACGTAGAAGGAAACGCGTGGCAGTTTTATGTTACGTGGGCTGCAGGAAATAAGGTGAAATCTCTCACAGGTACTCATACTAGACGAGAGACGTTATTTTCTAGGCATGTTTACCTACTCAGTGTATGCTCAGAACTGAGACGAGGAACGTGACGTAGTCGACGGGTGGACAACAAACACTGCCCAACGCATCTGTGCAAATCTTCATCGGATTTTCGCTGTGGTTTCCATTTCACGACCGACTGGACCTTAATAAACGAATAGCCTCGTGATTTTAAAAACATACAGAATTTTACTCGCCTTAAGACTCTTTAACTGAAAAATTAACAATATCTTCCTAATAGAAGTCGTACTGCAGCGTGTTTCAGAAAGACGGTAATATTAAGAAACATTGGACGTGCCGGCAAGGAAATGCGTGTAGTTTGAATGGGTGTGGCCTAGAGTTCCAGAAAATCGCCGTTGGATGTCAGTCAATACGTCTTCTCAATTTGCAGTCGGACAGAAGTAAGATGGCGTCCGCCCAAAAAAGCCGTTTTGTGTGCTGCAGTTTGAAGACAGTGAGTAATTTCAGTCCAGCGTGATTTTCGTCGGCGTTTTGGCATTGATCTTTCTGCGACCATCATGACATTATTGAGCACGAAAGAGAGTCACCGTAAGTGAATATTTTTTGTGCCATTTTTCGTGAAAAAGTGAACGGTCCCTTCTTTTTTTAGGAAAACACAGTGACTGGACTGAGATATCTTCAGATGCTACAGAATTGGCTTTTTCCACAACTTCAGAAGGACTTCGATGACTTCATTTTCCAACAGGCTGGAGATCCACCACAGTAGCACAACAGCGTACGTCAGTTTCTCAATGGCGCTCTGCCTCAGTGCTGGATTCGGCGCACGCAATCCCGTGACACTGCCCTGCATCCTTAGTTTCCAAGATCGCCAGACATGATCCTATGTATTTTCTTTTTTCTTTTTTTTCTTTTTTGAGAGAATATGTGAAGGAAAGTGTGTTCGTCTCCCCTTAACCTTCATCCCCCTTTATCTCGTCACTCAGAAGATTTGAAAACCAGAATAACAGCAGCCACAACTTCTGTAAAAGCAGATACACTGTGTACGGTTTGTGACGAATTTAGCTATCGTCTAGATGTTGTTCGTGCAGTTGCTGGTGGTACTTTTGTACTGAGATTAATGGCTAACAGATTGTAGGCGAGCTGCAGGGACCGTGTTGGTCTCTCACTACCCTTTAAACAATCTGTCCACTTACCTGGATAGGCTTCAGATTGTCTGCCCCTTCACTCTGCGTTGGTAGATACTGGTTTAACCGACAAAAGCAGCGATGAGACCAATTAGACTGAATACCTACCACGCAAAGGCCACATAGCTCCAGTCCATGGGTAGTGGATGAAAGTTAGTTAAACTACTGAGTGTTCTGGATTCTTGCACTACTCGTTTGAAAAAATGTCTAAAATTGCCTTTAAGTTGGTTTACAGTCCTTAAAGCACAGAAAATGGCTATCGAGTCAGCATTTAATATCCCGACATCAATTATGCAATGTTACTCACAGTCTCTGTTACAAGTTCACGCCCGAATGCAGCCAGAAGATATTTAGCCCAAACCGATATTTTGAACGTCCTAAACAATTACTAAGGACCTGTGAGTTAACACACTCAGCCGTTCAGTAGGCTTCTTGCAAAGAAGTGCTAGCGGTAATGTATTGTAATCTGCTCGAAACACGTCATGCGGAGTTTATTTACGGCATGAAATGTTCACACGCGAATTTCTCTTAAAATAACTCACTCACAAAGCTCATACTGTCATATAATACTCAATACTTTAATCGCTTTTCGTCAGCAATAGGAGAACCGAACAAATGAGCGAATTTCTTCATTTTGGCACAAATCTTATCAGCGCGCTTTAACATAGATTTTAGCAAAAGACGGCTCCCGAGCGACTATATCGACTCGCAGATCTGAGGCACAAGCTCTACTAAAATTCCGGCCGGAGTGGCCGAGCGGTTCTAGGCGCTACAGTCTGGAACCGCGCGACCGCTACGGTCGCAGGTTCGAATCCTGCCTCAGGTATGGATGTGTGTAATGTCCGTACGCTAGTTAGGTTTAAGTAGTTATAAGTTCCAGGGGACTGATGACCTCAGAAGGTAAGTCCCATAGTGCTCAGAGCCATTTCAACCATTTTTTTTTCTACTAAAATTCGCCGGAAAATGTTGAATTCCTATTGGCTAGTATGTTAAGCATCCAATCAGATCACCTCAAGCACTCCTTTACTCGCGTTATTTCCAGTGTCAGCCAATTAGATTACCAAAAGTAACTTAGAGTAGAAGTATCGTAACTACGAAACTAAATAAAATTTAATGAAAAAAAGCTTCATTTGCAAAAAATAAATTCCTAATAAATTTTATACTCAACGCCCCTTCTGGCTGCCTTTTACCAAATCAAGCTCACTCGGAAATTCGTCATAAATTCACCTATTACACAACAACTTTCTCACGCATACATTTACAAATTTTTAATAAAATATCCCATTCAATGTCTGTCCCTCCAAATCACACATAAACAAAAGAAGATGAAATAATAACTTTCCTAAGTACCTTTAATTAGGGCGGAAGTCTGTGATAATGAAACTAAAGAAAATTCCAGAAAATTAAATTATATGAACCTAACTTTTTGGTTGTAGTTGCAGTTGCTACAGTAGACGGATACAGTACAGTACCTAACTCGGATTCACAATGCCAGCACGATTTTATCTGTTTTAGCAAAAATTTATATCTTCGAAAGTACTGACGTTAGTGATTTGAAATTTTCTTCCAATCCATATGTGGCATAGAGCAAACAAGCACTTAACAGTATTGGTTAAAAACAGTCTTGGTTGCAGTTTTAGTGTTTTATTTTTCAACGACGCGTTTCGCCTTATTTAGGCATCTTCAGGTTATCTTTTCTACGCGTCGTTGAAAAATAAAATACTAAAACTGCAACCAAGACTGTTTCTAACCAATACTATTTGAAATTTTAACAGTATGGTAGCGTCATTCATAGAGTTTGATATATTAAGTATGAAAAAGGTCGATCAATAGTAAACAGTACTTCTTCAGATTCACAGATAGTATGTATAACGTATTGCATCCACCATTAGTCAAGTACGCCGCTCGCCCGCCCAGTAGCCAGCGCCACCTGCGCAAGCGTGAGAAGCAAAGTGTGTCCTCCTCCAGGCTCCACGGCAAGCTGCTCTGCCAATGCAAATGATAAATCGTAATAATTTGCTACGTTACAGAGCTTTCACTCTCTAAACTGACTCCTGCTGATAACTTTGAAATACTCCTGCAGTGAACTGCTCATTCTTGTCAAGATCTGAAAGATGATACGAAGGTGTTGGAAGGAATTTGTAGTTCACTGCTGAGACAACAACAGTATTTCGGGGATGACACGCGGAACGCCTCCTCTAATGAGGACAAGAGTACACTACATTGTAAGGCTTGTCGAACTGAAGTAGTATCCAATTTCTTGTTAAGGCAGGCCACGTTTGAAATTAGAGCCCAATTAGATGGGGATTTAAATGAAAAGTTTACATTTCAAATATACAGGGTGAGCACGAAGTCTTGTCCTGATTATAAAAATTTATTACAGAATAACCGTTTGACATAATAAATTACATTTGATGCCGTTACATAGGTTAGTGTTACTAGTTTTTTTTAAAGACCTCTTACGTTAGTAAACCTCAACGTGTGCTTCCTTGGTAGCTCGGAGAATGTCGAGGCGGTATTCCAGTTCCCGCCAGGTGTTTCGTAACATGTGTTCTGTCACAGTACCCACAGCAGCTTGTATCCTAGCCTTCAGTTCGTCGACGTCAGTAACTGGTGTGACGAAGACTCTGTCCTTGATATAGCCCCAGAAAAAAGTCAAGGGGCGTAATGTCTGGAGAGGGGAGTAATGTCAGGATCTGTGGACTGGAAGGAACCGTCAAACACCCTGGTCACCCCATTCTCCAGACGTTACGCACCTTGACTTTTTTTTCTGGGGCTATATCAAGGACAGAGTCTTCGTCACACCAGTTGCTGACGTCGACGAACCGAAGGCTAGGATACAAGCTGCTGTGGGTACTGTGACAGAACACATGTTACGAAACACCTGGCGGAAACTTGAATACCACCTCGACATTCGCCGAGCTACAAATGGAGCACACGTTGAGGTTTAATAACGTAAGTGGTCTTAAAAAAAACTAGTAACACTAACCTTTGTAACGGCATCAAATGTAAATTATTGAGTCAAACGGTTATTCTGTTATAAATGTTTACAATCAGGGCAAGACTTTGTGCTCACGCTGTATTTCTACTGTAGAAGCCCAGGGTGCGGAACGAGTGGCTAAAGATGCAGGATAGCAGCCGGCGAAGGGCTGACACGGGATAGCAGACTGGTGAAGGCCCAGACGGACTCGGCTTTTGAAATTAACACTTTATTTTGTTGGTACAACTGTGCTATGTCGGTGCGGGGTATCGACCACGCCGCCACTCCACATGGGGACACCCGGGTGACCGCCAGCCACCTGGCTGCAGCACACACGCACAGTTTTGCTGACGTCCGTGCTCAGTCAATACGTATACAGGCGGCACATCTTCCGAAAGACGAAAACCGAATTTCGGAAACCAGTTTTCGCTGTCGTGTTTACATGTTAAGGTCTAAAGCGGATTTCGACGGTTCAAACCCGTCTCCGGCCATCCTAATTTAAGTTTTCCGCGATTTTCCTAAATCGTTTCAGGCAAATGCCGGGATGGCTCCTTTGAAAGCGCACGGCCGATTTCCTTCCCAATCCATCTCTATTTCAAGCTTGTGCTCCGACTCTAATGACCTCGTTGTCGACGGGACGTTAAACAGTAATAGCCTCATCCTCCTGAAGCGGATTTGCTAGCCCAGTTAAACACGGCGCCTGGAAAATAGCTGTTACAGTTTATGATTAACTCGGCACAATCGCTATTTCTCTTCAAAAAGACGAGGTGTGTATAATATTTCTACTTATCTTTCATTGTAGAAAAAGCCACTCCGTCCATATAAGCCGAAATTTTTTTAAAAACAAGACGAAAGCAGACAGCCCGACCACGTTTCAAAACCGGTCGCGTTCACTTGGGAACGAAAATCGATTGCGGAACTGAAAAACCGGCAACCAGAAGCGGATTTCCGGAGTCGATTTTGAAACGATTTCCCGACCACCCAGAAGCGGTATTGGGAATTCGGTTTACGAAATCCGATTTTAGGGGCCCCATGTAAACGGGGCTAGTGTGTAATACGCAACCCTGTTGCGTGAGGCGCGCCAGAAGCGCCTTCCGTTGGCAGCGCAGGAAGAGGGTCGAGAATCTTGCTACAGCAGCCAGCTCTGCGACGAGTGAGTGCGTCGCAGTGACCGCTGGTGTGCAGTGGAGTATACATCGCAATGGCAGAAGGTGGCTGTCGTGCACAGGAAATTTCAAAATTTGTGCTAAGTTCCAATGAGACCAAACTGCTGAGGTCATCGGTCCCTAGGCTTACACGCTACTTATTCTAAGTTAAACTAACGCTAAGGACAATGCACACACCTATGCCCGATGGAGGTCTGGAACTTCCGACGGCGGCGGGGGGGGGGGGGGGGGGGGGGGGGGGAGTGGGGGGGAGCTGCGCGAACCGTGGCAAGGCGCCTCAAAAAAAGGCTCTGAGCACTGTGGGACTTAACATCTGAGGTCATCAGTCCCCTAGAACTTATAACTACTTAAACCGAAGGACATCACACACATCCATTCCCGAGGCAGGATTCGAACCTGCCACCGTAGTGGTGGCAGGGGTAAAATACAGGGAGCGAAAGGCTATTTACAATTTGTGCAGAAAGCAGATGGCAGTTATAAGAGTCGAGGGGCATGAAAGGGAAGCAGTCGTGGGGAAGGGAGTGAGACAGGGTTGTAGCCTCTCCCCGATATTATTCAATCTGTATATTGAGCATGCAATAAAGGAAACAAAAGAAAAATTCAGAGTAGGTATTAAAACCCATGGACAAGAAATAAAAACTTTGAGGTTCGCCGATGACATTGTAATTTTGTCAGAGACAGCAAAGGACTTGGAAGAGCAGTTGAACGGAATGGACAGTGTCTTGAAAGGAGGATATAAGATGAACATCAACAAAAGCAAAACGAGGATCATGGAATGTGGTCGAATTAAGTCGGGTGATGCTGAGGGAATTAGATTACGAAATGAGACACTTAAAGTAGTAATGGAGTTTTGCTATTTGGGGAGCAAAATAACAGATGATGGTCGTAGTAGAGAGGATATAAAATGTAGACTGGCAATGGCAAGGAAAGCGTTTCTGAAGAAGAGGAATCTGTTAACATCCAGTATATATTTAAGTGTCAGGAAGTCATTTCTGAAAGTATTTGTATGGAGTGTAGCCATGTATGGAAGTGAAACGTGGACCATAAATAGTTTAGACAAGAAGAGAATAGAAGCTTTCGAAATGTGGTGCTACATCTACATCTACATTTATACTCCGCAAGCCACCCAACGGTGTGTGGCGGAGGGCACTTCACGTGCCACTGTCATTACCTCCCTTTCCTGTTCCAGTCGCGTATGGTTCGCGGGAAGAACGACTGTCTGAAAGCCTCCGTGCACGCTCTAATCTCTCTAATTTTACATTCGTGATCTCCTCGGGAGGTATAAGTAGGGGGAAGCAATATGTTCGATACCTCATCCAAAAACGCACCCTCTCGAAACCTGGCGAGCAAGCTACACCGCGATCCAGAGCGCCTCTCTTGCAGAGTCTGCCACTTGAGTATATTAAACATCTCCGTAACGCTATCACGGTTACCAAATAACCCTGTGACGAAACGCGCCGCTCTTCTTTGGATCTTCTCTATCTCCTCCGTCAGACCGATCTGGTACGGATCCCACACTGATGAGCAATACTCAAGTATAGGTCGAACGAGTGTTTTGTAAGCCACCTTCTTTGTTGATGGACTACATTTTCTAAGCACTCTCCCAATGAATCTCAACCTGGTACCCGCCTTACCAACAATTAATTTTATATGATCATTCCACTTCAAATCGTTCCGCACGCATACTCCCAGAAATTTTACAGAAGTAACTGCTACCAGTGTTTGTTCCGCTATCATATAATCATACAATAAAGGATCCTTCTTTCTATGTATTCGCAATACATTACATTTGTCTATGTTAAGGGTCAGTTGCCACTCCCTGCACCAAGTGCCTATCCGCTGCAGATCTTCCTGCATTTCGCTACAATTTTCTAATGCTGCAACTTCTCTGTATACTACAGCATCATCCGCGAAAAGCCGCATGGAACAGAAGAATGCTGAAGATTAGATGGGTAGATCACGTAACTAATGAGGAGGTATTGAATAGAATAGGGGAGAAGAGGAGTTTGTCGCACAACTTGACAAGAAGAAGGGACCGGTTGGTAGGGCATGTTCTGTGGCATCAAGGGATCACAAATTTAGCATTGGAGGGCAGCGTGGAGAGTAAAAATCGTAGAGGGAGGCCAAGAGATGAATACACTAAGCAGATTCAGAAGGATGTAGGTTGCAGTAAGTACTGGGAGATGAAGAAGCTTGCACAGGATAGAGTAGCATGCAGAGCTGCATCAAACCAGTCTCAGGACTGAAGACCACTACTACTACTACAACCGTAGCGGGCCCGCGGTTCCATACTGAAGCGCCTAGAACGGCTCGGCCACAACGGCCGGCGCAAGGCGCCTCATATCGAGCGTTCCGTGCGCAGGATACGAACCACTGCTCCTGGGTACGAATGCGGCTCTCTGATGGGGCCTGGGATGGCCTGCTGAGCTGTGGCTGGAAGGTGCACTTAACGCAGGAAGCTGGTACTGCGACAGAGCCCCGAACTCGTGACTTCTGCCGGCGGCTCCATGTGGTCTCCTCATCTGGCATAGCCGCCACAACCTGCTGAGCTGCGAATGTAACAGCTGTCAAAATGACAGCTCTTTACACAAGACTGCAGAGCACCCGTTAGACCAAATCACCGCTTCTAGCCAATTTCTCAGGAACACAAATGGTACCTATTGGTGGAGAAACCCTGTTGCCTGTATTGTGTATAGCCGCTGAATTGGCTACCGAGCGAGCCTTGCTCATCTTGCAGTAATACAACAGTTCTGTTGCTACAAACTAAATGACAGCACCCTCCACTCGCCTTCTACCGGCGACTGCTGCAATATTGCACCTCATATTCCCACATATTAGTGGCACTACATTAGAGTAATATTTCCTACTGATGTCAGTGGCGGTTCGTAAGCACCTCCATATTATCCGGAACGTTTTTCCTACTATTAACATAAACTTTCACTCTTGTCAGTTTTTATTATTAATTTTGATACACCCAGTATACCCAATGAAATCTGAAGTGGTCACGTGGTCATATCACTAACGCATTCTGGTGACCTTGTCATCGTACCGCCCTTTGTATCTGCACAGTAAGTGTACCAATGTGGGCAAACTTAGCTTACCACTTAGCGCGCAAATGGACAAAACATCTGAACTGTCTTCTCAAGCCCATGGTGTCAAACAGACATTCCAAATAAACATGAAGCTGGCCCTGTAAGGCAGTTAATATTAGGTGTAGATCGTCACACAAATCGTTAGAAATGCTGCTGTCACGTAACTAGAATGCATGAATTAATAAAAGTGAAAGTTTGGGATCTGTTCTAGAAATACAAAACAGCTATTCCCCCTTCCTTTTTTTCTACATATAATTTATCAACTGTGCTTCAAGCAGTCAAGTGATCTGTTCTAGAAATACAAAACGGCTATTCCCTCTTCCTTTTTTTCTACATGTAATTTATCAACTGTGCTTTCAGCAGTCAAGTGATACACAAGGATAATGTTCAGTTACTTTTGACACTCAATAACAAAATATTTAACTCTTGGATCTTTGTCATGTTCAAAACGTCGAGCAAGATAACTGATTTTAACTTTCCCACTATTGCCTCGTTTGCAATACCCTGCACCGGTGTCTATACTTCTCTTGCTACTTTCAGGTCTTCACAGAAACATAGTCTGTCACTCGTTACTCGTCGTTCGGACTTGTTTGGCCATACTAGAGGCGTCTGCGCCAGCTTGCCACTGTGTCACATGATGGTTTATCCTTAACTTATACTTCCAGCAACTCAGCAAAGACCAGTGGCTGCCAACCTTATGAAGTTTTTGAGCTATGGTGCCATTTTATATCCTGATGTGAGTTGCCAGAAGAAACTAGAACAGAAATAAGAACTTCAAAGAAAAATCGTGGATCGATGGATGAGATTTTTTCCCAAAGTTCCAGCTTTTGTTGAGGATGAAGGAACATCTGAAATCGTTCCACCAATATCCTTATACTTACCTTGAAACTGCTTATTAAGGATATTTAACTTTCGTGGCCTATAGACATAGCCGGCCGGGTTGGCCGACCGGTTCTAGGCGCTACAGTCTGGAACCGCGCGACCGCGACGGTCGCAGGTTCGAATCCTACCTCGGGCATGGATGTGTGTGATGTCCTTAGGTTAGTTAGGTTTAAGTAGTTGTAAGTTCTAGGGGACCCCGATGACCTCAGAAGTTAAGTCCCATAGTGCTCAGAGCCATTTGAACCATTTGAACCTATAGACATAACAATACGGTACAGAGCTGCACTTTGCTAGCTTAAGAGGGACGTGATAAGGTCACCGAAATTACAGGAACCAACATTATGAACAAAACACAAATGAGACAGTGGCGGATTCAAACACGGGAGAGAGAGTGGGACGCATCCGACAAGGGTCGCCGAGTACACTCTTTCTTTCCTGACGTACGCGAAAGATTACAACTGAAACATGTCGACCCAAGCCGGGGGATGGTCCATTTCCTGACAGGCCACGGGCCGTATCCGGTACATTTAAATCGTATGGGACTAACTAGCGATGAAGTATGCGTATGTGGAGAAACTGGGACACCAGAACACTCCACACTGCTATGCAACACACTTGCACAAGTGAGACCTACGCAGAACGACAGTGACATCACCAGAACAATACTTAATCCCGATGATTGGAACACAATAAATAGCGTAGCTGATATTGCATCGAACACACTGCATGAAGAATACAAGCGCCAAAACCCACATGGAAGGAGGCGCAGACAAGCACAAACAACATAACAAATCACATGCGAGGACACAAGCACGACCACAGATTGCGAAACAGAGGAAGGAACCACTCTGTAAGTGAACATGGCTCGGTAGGGATCAACACGTAAGGAACCCAAACCAACAACGCATACTACAACACAGTCACAAACAACACAACAGGCAGCAACAATCGTAAAGCAAATAGACACCTACATCACATACTAAGACTCTAGTAATAACGTAACGTCGCTTGGGAGGAGAAGGCTCGAAGAACTTTTATTCCGAGGCTCATACTCCCCAACGATATACTTCATAGTGTTTAAAGTATACTGCACACAAGCAGCGATGTATTGTTCGTGTTATTACGTGTAGACAGAAGTATATTCTCTTCTCTATTTAAAGCTACAATGAATTAATTTTCTACATCAAGTGTATTTTGTATATAAAATACGTAAAAAACTAAAAATGTAATGTATAAGTTATTTAAGGAATAATGCATTCAAGTAGAAATGAACTACATTCTTTTTCTACTAACAAATTTACAAATATAAGTGTATGTCTCATGTAAAGCTAAAATTCATGTATTCCAGGTATCAAATGCTCAGTCAGTATTTAATCTGTATAATACCAGGTGTATGTATCTAAGGTATCACATAGAATGTACCGCAACTACCAACAGTAGGACAAACAAACAGCTGCTGAATATCGTGTAGTGTACTGACTTGCAACACTCCCAGTAATATACCAATACACACCAACACAGTAAACATATATAAACACAAACCATTCCAGATGAGAATAGCTCGAGTTTCTACCGAGACCTTCTCACCTAAAATAGGTAGAAATAGGCCATTACCGACCAACATGCTACATAGGCTGTATTACACATCCAGATACATTATATCACTTCCCTCTACATAATGAAAATTATTTGCACCACACTCATTTATTACATTTTTCTTTGACATTTGCATGTATAAATTATATTCCCGTCAACTAGGAAGAAACAAATTGTATACAACCATTTTAACAACTGTTAAGCACTCAATTCGCTGTAACTTTAGAGAATTTTTTATGTTAGCTTCTTTATATTATTTAAAAAAGCGTTAATAACTGTATACCAATAACATTGTAATACTGAGAAGTATTTGCTATTGGAGTCAGAAGCATCCAACCCACCTTACATTTCAAGGCGGTGAGTTACTCTGAACTGTTAATGAAATAAATAAGTTAATTTCCGGTGATGCCTGCTTGAAAATCAAAATCTTGCAGCCAAACCGTATCTTTTAATTCGCGGAAGGATGCACGTCATTCTTCCAAAGATTCTACTGAGGTAAGAAGGAACTCATTAAAACAATATAAAACTCTACCAAGCCAACGAACTTCCTCATGAAGCAGTGGATCACCATATTAGTAATCTAGTTCCGTCATTGTTCCGAACAGACTTCTCTAAATAGCACGTTCTCTAACTTTGTTCTCTACTTTTATGACTGTTTTCATTAAATTGCTGCCGGCCGAAGTGGCCGTGCGGTTAAAGGCGCTGCAGTCTGGAACCGCGAGACCGCTACAGTCGCAGGTTCGAATCCTGCCTCGGGCATGGATGTTTGTGATGTCCTTAGGTTAGTTAGGTTTAACTAGTTCTAAGTTCTAGGGGACTAATGACCTCAGCAGTTGAGTCCCATAGTGCTCAGAGCCATTTGAACCATTTGAACCATTAAATTGCTCATTCTTAGAAACCTGCCACATAGTTACGGCTGTTGTACAGTATACACAACGGTAAGACATTAATTTCGGAAAGCGGTTGCCTTTATGACAAAAGACTATGAATCCCTTCCCTTTGTCTACCCTCACGGGAGCTCTATGAGATGCTAGTGCCACCAACTTCTTTACAGGAATATTTTCAGTATTGATAAAGTCTTTAAATACTAAAATTACGCCATGTCGTCTAGTGCGCCTTGTTAGTGATTTAATCCGTACCAGCTTCTCTCATATTTCAAAATTACGAAAAGTCATTCTTGCAAAATCCGTTAATTGAGCTTTGTTAATTACATCAGTCGATTCGTCAAATTGTAGGGAAAAATAAAAACAGCCATCAAAGTCAGTCTTAAGCTGTGGAGTAACGTCAGAAATCAAACTCAACCCTCCTAATTACTGTATTTGCAGAAATCTGTTGAGATTTCTTAGCAGACATTCTCACAGTTTTGCTTTTGAAACCACCGAATAATGATTCTGCAGCTTCTAAAAATGCAGTTTTGACTGATGCCTTGCCTTCATACGGTTCTTAGTCGGTGCAGTAATTTTTCAAATCGAAGTGAGGTTTCAGTTGCTCCTTTACAGTTTTCTAACGGTTTTTTTAAAAAAAAAGTTGATTGTCGATCATTAAGTTTGGGTTTTAGCTGCTTTGTTTTCTTCTTTTCTTAGCGCAGAATCCCGTGGAAAGCAATTTTCAATCCCGTATGGTGTGCCGTTCGACATTACCTTTCTTCGTACCTGATACATGTGCATAGCACAATAAACATACACATTTGTAGTATACCTAGATAAAGAAGTAATGAATTTACATTCCGAAAAAAATTGATAATTTTTTTGCTTTCACATGCTATCATCAGAACAAACCCAGATTGGTATCAATGCGTAAATCAAACCATCCATGTCCGTAAATGTTTCATAAGCGAAGACTACTTTTTTTTTCAACCTCCAATCGGTCACGAAATGAAAATCACAGTCAAATATTTTATTTGCAACGTTCAACTATACCTTCCACCTACTTCTCTACATAGTCGCCACTTGGACTCAGACTTTTGTTGTAGTGTGGTGCCAAATTTCCATACCCTCGTCATACAAGTCTATGATTCCACCATTTGTTTATGCTGGTCTGCAGCCCGCCATGCGTGCCTAAATGCGCTCCTCATAGTCATATGAGGGAGCCACGTCCGAGTTGTATGGTGGGCGACCAGACACTTCCCATAGAAAACATTGCAGGTGCGTCTTAGTTGCACTTGTTACATGTGAGCGAGGATTGTGAAGAGGGAAACGCATGCCTATTATGTTATATGGGCTTAATGGAATCAGGCTCTTCCCTCGGCCGAACTTATTACTAGGTGGGAGGCGCTATTTTCTGAACAATTTTACGTGCTCACTGTGCGCTCAGAACTGAAAGGGCGCGTAAAAGTGATAACGCACAACATATACACCATATGATCAAAAGTATCCGAACACCTGGCTGAAAATGACTTACACGTTCGTGGCGCCCTCCATCGGTAATGTTGGAATTCAGTATGGTGTTGGCCCACAGTTAGCCTTAATGACAGCTTCCACTCTCGCAGACATACGTTCAGTCAGGTGCTGGAAGGTTTCTTGGGGAATAGCATCCCATTCTTCACGAAGTGCTGCACTGAGGAGAGTTATCGATGTCGGTCGGTGAGGCCTGGCACGAAGTCGGCGTTCCAAAACATCCCAAAGGTATTCTATAGGATTCAGGTCAGGACTCTGTGCAGGCCAGTCCATTACAGGTATGTTATTGCCGAGTAACCACTCCGCCACAGGCCGTGCATTATGAACGGGTGCTCGACCGTGCTGAAAGATGCAATCGCCATCCCCGAATTACTCTTCAACAGTGGGAAGCATCAAGGTGCTTAAAATATCAGTGTAGGCGTGTGCTGTGATAGTGCCACGCAACAAGGGGTACAAGCCCCCTCCATGAAAAACACGACCACACCATAACACCACCGCCTCCAAATATTATTGTTGACACTACACACCCTGGCACATTAGGTTCACCGGGATTTCACCATACCCACACCCTGCCATCGGGTCGCAACATTGTGTACCGCGGTTCGTTACTCCACGCAATGTCTTTCCACTGTTCAATTGTCCAATGTTTACGCTCCTTACACCAAGCGAGGCGCCGTTTGGCGATTACCGGCGTGATGTGTGGCCCATGAGCAGCCGCTCGACCATGAAGTACAAGTTCTCTCACCTCCCGCCTAACTATCACCGTACTTGCAGTGGATCCTGATGCGGTCTGGAATTCCTGTGTGATGCTCTGGATAGATGTCTGCATTACGACCCTCTTAAACAGTCGGCGGTCTCTGTCGGCCAACAGACGAGGTCGGCATGTACGCTTTTGTGCTGTACGTGTCCCTTCACGTTTTGCATGGGGGATTAATTATATATAATGCATATAATTTTAATTTTTTAGTAGCTGTATCTCCGATTACGAAGTCTCGTAAACGGTTTGCCCTGACTAGTTTTAGTACGCAATCTGACTGCATAGAATAACAACAAAGAATGAAAGAAAATTTTCGTTAACACAATTAATTAATTAAGTCCCCAGCAACTATAAAACCTACGAAACCAAAACGCAAATGTAATTGTTCTGTGTGTGGGAGTGTGATTCAACGTACACATCTGGCACGGTTCTTCTTCAACAAGACAAGAAATTTTGAATACCATTTATACTGAAGTAATTAAAAAATATATAAATACTATAATTGCGTAAGGAAACCAGAATTACACTCTAATACAAGAAGACGAGCCAGATGCTTTGTTGACTAAACCTGTAATGACGCATTATTTAAGACACTGAAATAATGAAAAAACAGGGAATATTTTACCTTCATATATATTGACGAAAAGCACTCTGATAATTACAGTATCTCCATTCGAACAACATCTGCTGTCTAGCCCATCAAACAACTGCATAAAACATGGAACAAGCACTCCCTACTACAACATCTCAATCCGACTCACTACTACCACATCTCAACAAGCACTCTCCACCACGACTTCTCGACAAGAACTCTTCACTACGACATCTCAGCAAGCACTGACTACTACGAGTTCTCGACAAGCACTGCCAGTGGAGGCGGCGGAATAATACTCTTTGGCGCAATCTCTGGCGCTGTGGCTCAGTGTAGCCACCTTTCAGTTTCCACTTCATTATCGTATCGGAAACAGTGGATTTAAGGATGTTTAGGAGTGTGAAAATCTCGCGTACAGACGTATGATAAGAGTGACACCCAATCACCTGACTACGTTCAAAGTCCGTGAGTTACGCGGAGCGCCCCATCCTGCTCTCTCACGATGTCTAATGACTACTGAGGTCGCTGATATGGAGTGCCTGGCAGTAGGTGGCAGCACAATGCACCTAATATGAAAAACGTATGTTTTTTCGGGTGATCGGATTCTTTTGATCAGATAGTGTAAGCGCAAAGATTCACCGGATTTTCACTGTGGTTTTCATTTCTTCACCAATCAGAGGATAAAAAAAAACCTCGTACACACGACAAACATAATGTGCACAAATCACGCCCGTATGCAGTCAATTATGAGGCTGACACACTAGCATTCTTTGACTGGCAATGGCAAATGCGTGGAAGAAACTAGCAGTTGTTGTCAATACATTAAGGAATTAAAACATTAGTCGCCAGTGGGCATTGATTTATATCACTGACGCAAATCGAAAATTTGTGCCGGACCGTAGACACTGTAGTGACTACGATCACATCGGCTACCCTAGCATGCCTCCCGTCAGACCCGATTTCGGACATGTCTCCGCTGAGTGGTCAGCGCGTCTGATTGTCACGCACCAGGCCCGGGATTCGATTCCCAGTCGGGTCGGAGATCTTCTCCGCTAGGGGACCGGGTATTGTGTTGTCCTCATCATCATTGACACACAAGTCACACAATGTGACGTCAGCTGAAAAGACATGAAACTCGGCTGCCGAACTTCTCCAGGTGGGGGAACTCTTAGCCACCAAAGCCATTATCATCATCATCATCATCATCAGACATGTGCGAAAGAACAGACACCACATATATATAATTAAGGCGATGATGGCCTATGATCAGTCCAGTGCAGACGCACACCAAGCTCGAACTCTTACTGGAATCGGCGATATTCTCCGAGTGGTGAGGCTAATGAGAATGGGCAATACATTCAGTAGTGTGTGGTGTAAGTTGAGAATCTGGGTCTACTAACAGGACGCGTGCTATGGTAGTCCGCGCGGTTGTGGGACCACTGTGTCTTGATCGTGTACTGCATGTGCCTAGTAACCAGAAGACCTGGGTTCGAATCCATTTCCAGCACAAATTTTCAGTCTGCGCCATTCATACAAATCAATGGCCACTGGCAGATAATATCTTTAATTCCTTCGTGTCTAAATTTAAATAGGCCATGCGTCAAACAGTGCGTCTTCCACCATAGAGTGCGCTGTAACCTAGAACTATGAGACGCGTCCACCCAATAGTTCACAGAATGACATTCACACGCCGAGCACACGGTTTAAGAGACTGCACGCCGACAACGGCCAGTCTCATCAGTTCCAGTTATGGCAATAAAACGCCCAGCAGTTAATGCCGCGTTTCAACAGTTCCAGTCGTCTGACAATATGCTGAGTAGCAAACATTATTCCAAATGATAATGAAAGTGTTTATCTATTGAGAGACTGAACTTGAAGTCTCTGACCTTGGAACAGACAGCTGCAAATCAGCTGCTCTGTTAGGTTAGATTAGGTTCATCAGTATCAAAGCTTCTCACAAATCAAAAGCACAGTATCTATTTTGTGACGTGTACTCTTTTAATAAGTAATTTTTACAGTACTTACATGTTGCCTCCAGTGATTTTGCTTAGGAGATATTGCTCTGTGGAGAGCGTGTAGCTAGCGTACCAGCAGCAGCTCCCGGTTAGCTGCAGATATCAGTGGCTGCTGCCTTTATGTCACCTTAGTTGTACGTAACAGAAATAAAATTTCCTGTATATTTCAGTGATTATTGTGAATATTTTGCGAATAAATCCGTCTACGTCGCTTAATGTATTCCTTTTTACGCCGTTTTGGCTACTGCCGTCATCAGATGGAATCTTAAAACTTGATTCTCCGATCAGCCATGTATTTCGAATACCGACACAGAAACTTGTGTTGCAAGTTTTAAGTTTTGGCCTGATGATGACAATCGCCGAAACGGCCTAATAAATAATATAAAATCATTAACCTATCAGTTGGCTCAGCATGGACTCGTATTCTTGTTATCCGTGTTGTAAGTTCGTAAGTGCAATACACATGCACTATTAGTGCTACAAAGTTATCAACACGTTCCTGGTTCTGGTAAGAGCAGAATCTCGACAATGTACAGTTATTTTCATTTCGCGACCTATCGGAGATTGGAAAATACATACATAGGGAAAACATAATATGTAAAATCCTCACACATGTACACTGAAGCGCTAAAGAAATTAGTATAGGCCCGCGTATTCAAATGCAGAGACATGTAAACAGTCAGAATGCGACGCTGCTGTGGGCAACGGCTATACAAGATGACAAGTGTCTGACGCAGTTGTTACGTCGGTTACTGCTGCTTCAATGGCGGTTTATCAACATCTAAGTGGGTTTTAACGTGGTGTTATAGTCGGTGCACGAACGATGGGACACAGCAGCTCCGAGGTAGCGATGAAGTGGGGATTTTCCCGTACGACCATTTCACGTGTGTACCGTGAATATCAGGAATCAGATAAAACATTAAATCTCCGATAGCTGCGACCACAAAAAGATCCTGCAAGAACGGGAGCAACGACGGCTGAAGTGCAACATTACGCATATTACTGCAGATTTCAATGCTGGGCCATCAACAGGTGACAGCGTGTGAACCACTCAGGGAAAATTCATCGATTTTGGCTTTCGGAGCCGAAGGCCCACTCGTGTACCCTTGATGACTACGCGACGCAAAGCTGTACGCCTCGCCTGAGCCCATTAACACAGTCATTAGACGATTATGACTGGAAACATGTTGTCTGGTCGGACGAGACTCGTTTCGATTTGTATCGAGCGTACGAAGTTGTATGGGTATGCGGACGACCTCATTAATCCATGGACCCTGCATGTCAGCAGGGTACTGTTCAAGCTGTTGTTGTCTCTGTAATCGTGTGGGGCGTGTGCGGCTGGAGTGGTATGGGGCGCGTGATACGTCTAGATACGACTCAGGCGACCCGCATGTGAGCATCCTGTCTGATCACCTGCATCCATTCATGTCCACTGTACATTGCGACGAACTTGGGCAGTTCCAGCAGGACAGTGCGTCATCCCACACGTTAGAATTGCTACAGACTCTTCTGAGTTTAAACACATCCACTGGGAACCGAACTCCCCAGACATGAACATTATTCAGCATATCTGGGATGTCTTGCAACATGCTGTTCAGAACAGATCTCCACCCCCTCGTACTCTTACGAATTTACGGACAGCCCTCCAGGATTTATCGTGTCAATTTCCTCCAGAACTATTTCAGACATTAGTCCAGTCCAAACCACGTCGTGTTGCACTGATTCTGCGTGCTCGCGGTGTCCTACTCGATATTAGGCAGGTGTACCAGTCTGCGAGCTAACACCCAAAAGATGTTGGGGCTCACATGCGGTTCCTCTTCGCCGAAATGTCTTGGCTCAAACTCGTCTAGGGGTTGAACCGCACGTGTCGCATCACACATCCTAAATTAGACACTTGGGACCCTTTTGCTTAAATTGTATGTCTGGCGGCAAGTTTCCGAAATACAAAGTTAATATAACGTATAATAACAGGAATAGTAATATCGGGAAATAACTTAACGACCCATAAATGACGTCGGCCACACAGTTGCGATTTGGTTAGGATAATATTTATTCAGGAAGCAAACTAATAGCGAAATGGTGGTATTTAGAATTACTATTACACTCGAGCGCAAATCCATTTGACACAGTTCGATCATTCACGCCGTCATTGTGAATTAAAAGTCCAACACTCCACGTCCTTAACTACACGTAACGTTATATAGTTCACACCAGGCGCGCGGCTACTCACCGCTCAGAGACGAAGTCCCGCGATACGACACAACGGGCAATTTTCTGTTTCACTTCCTAGCTACCTAAAGACCGAATGTCCGCTTTCGCGTCTCAATCCGAACTGTACCCTTTGGTGCCTCCAGCCAAACTGTCCGCTTTCGCGTCTCCACCAGCCCTCTCCCCTATACCAATCTCCGGCCGCGTTTCCCGCGCGCCGAACATCTTCGCTCAACTGACTAGTGCAGTTCCCTTTCCTCAGCCGTCCATCTGATTGGCTACAGCTTATTCTACATTATTTTACAATTTAACATATTTAAACAATCAAAGTTTGACCACTCTCACGTTCTAAATAAAGTAACAATAATATCCATTACGTAATAAAGGTTAAATTCTTTTACATAAAACCAATACAGTTTCCTACTTAGAATGTCACAGCCACTAGCCTTGCACCAATGTGCATTCCGATAAATAAATAAAGAACAAAACTAACTATTATGCACTAAACTTTACAACAAATATTCTATTAATTACCTTTGAATACATTGTGGGCGCCAACAGTGAATGTGTTACAAATATTTACTATCAAAATCAGTGTTCATCACAATTTATTTATTACGGTGACCAGTTTCGACCACTACTGTGGTCATCTTCAGACCAATGAGTAATATTCTATTGCCTAATGAATCAATAACGTGTCAGGCTGTCATCGTTCAAAATGTTTTGTGTGAAGGAAATGAACTGATGCTGATCTGAAAATACTGATAATTTAAATTTGCTATATATTTTAAACAAATAAAGTTACAGAGTTGATATGTACAACATTAGTCATTTCAGTGATGCGCTTCTATAAGAAATGTCGATCGTTAAGATCCACCAAAGCGTTCAGATTTTAACATTCATCTCTCTGTGACAAACCTTGTTAATTTCACTTCAACAGTAAATCCTAAACTACTATATTATAGATATGATGAATATTCAAGTTTTATTGGGATCACCATGGAAATTTATGGAGAATGGTCGATTAAAATTACTGTGGCTTGATTCTCTACATTACTACAGAATTAAATACTTTTCATAAAAGTTTCCATTTATGGCGATCTTAGGTCCGCCATATTTAACACTGCTACGTTTCCTTGAAAGCAGGTGTTGACAGATGTGAAAATTACCGAACTATCAGCTTAATAAGTCACAGCTGCAAAATACTAACACGAATTTTTTACAGACGAATGGAAAAACTAGTAGAAGCCAACCTCGGGGAAGATCAGTTTGGATTCCGTAGAAACACTGGAACACGTGAGGCAATACTGACCTTACGACTTATCTTAGAAGAAAGATTAAGGAAAGGCAAACCTACGTTTCTAGCATTTGTAGACTTAGAGAAAGCTTTTGACAATGTTGACTGGAATACTCTCTTTCAAATTCTGAAGGTGGCAGGGGTAAAATACAGGGAGCGAAAGGCTATTTACAATTTGTACAGAAACCAGATGGCAGTTATAAGAGTCGAGGGACATGAAAGGGAAGCAGTGGTTGGGAAGGGAGTAAGACAGGGCTGTAGCCTCTCCCCGATGTTGTTCAATCTGTATATTGAGCAAACAGTAATGGAAACAAAAGAAAAATTCGGGGTAGGTATTAAAATTCATGGAGAAGAAATAAAAACTTTGAGGTTCGCCGATGACATTGTAATTCTGTCAGAGACAGCAAAGGACTTGGAAGAGCAGTTGAATGGAATGGACAGTGTCTTGAAAGGAGGATATAAGATGAACATCAACAAAAGCAAAACAAGGATAATGGAATGTAGTCTAATTAAGTCGGGTGATGCTGAGGGAATTAGATTAGGAAATGAGGCACTTAAAGTAGTAAAGGAGTTTTGCTATTTGTGGAGCAAAATAACTGATGATGGTCGAAGTAGAGAGGATATAAAATGTAGGCTGACAATGGCAAGGAAAGCGTTTCTGAAGAAGAGAAATTTGTTATCATCCAGTATTGATTTAAGTGTCAGGAAGTCATTTCTGAAAGTATTCGTATGGAGTGTAGCCATGTATGGAAGTGAAACATGGACGATAAATAGTTTGGACAAGAAGAGAATAGAAGCTTTCGAAATGTGGTGCTACAGAAGAATGCTGAAGATTAGATGGGTAGATCACATAACTAATGAGGAAGTATTGAATAGGATTGGGGAGAAGAGAAGTTTGTGGCACAACTTGACCAGAAGAAGGGATCGGTTGGTAGGACATGTTCTGAGGCATCAAGGGATCACCAGTTTAGTATTGGAGGGCAGTGTGGAGGGTAAAAATCGTAGAGGGAGACCAAGAGATGAATACACTAAGCAGATTCAGAAGGATGTAGGTTGCAGTAGGTACTGGGAGATGAAAAAGCTTGCACAGGATAGAGTGGCACGGAGAGCTGCATCAAACCAGTCTCAGGACTGAAGACCACAACAACAACGTTTCCTTGGCCGCAAAAGGCTTCTACTGGGTTTCCCTATGACGTAGGTTCTCATCTGTCCCACTCGCACACTACAGCGCTTAGGCCTCAATAGACAATAGACGCCTGTGAGTTTCCCCATCTCATGGTGAATCTGCGCCCTTTGTGGCATGCCGTCCTGGACAAAAGGGTTCGTTTCACAATTCCTGTAGGCTGACTCTTTCGGCCATTTACTTAAATGAGAGCGCAATGCTCGTTAACTCACAAGTTCCTCTGGCTCTTCAGTGTACAATCAACTATGAGACTGACACCACAGTAGTCTTTGTCTGTCAATGGCAGCTGGGCCAAGAAAACAAGCACTTGTTGTTGTGAGCACGGTCTGAGCTTATTGGAGCAGCAAAAGTTAGCCAACCTGAGCGTTACTGCCATCTACCGAAAATGTCCTTGCGAGCCAGTAGCTGCTGGGATGGTGCGATCGACGCTTTGGCCACCAGTAGCGTAGTTATCGCGGCATTGTTGCTCTTCGAATTCAGAAAACAATTTAGCACACGTACTCCGGTTTTATCAACGAGCTCCTCCGTTCGGTTTTCGCTCGTCAATGGATGTGTTGTCGGGCGGAGATTTCAGTGTGTAATACTACTGCGCACTTGTACAGTCGTGGGCAAAACGAGCGAAACCCCTCGCCTTTTCGTTATACTGATCCGCACAGCTTTAAAGTCTGCTACACAGCATAACAGGCAAGGCGACGAAGTGCTACCAACATACACTTCTGGAAATGGAAAAAAGAACACATTGACACCGGTGTGTCAGACCCACCATACTTGCTCCGGACACTGCGAGAGGGCTGTACAAGCAATGATCACACGCACGGCACAGCGGCCACACCAGGAACCGCGGTGTTGGACGTCGAATGGCGCTAGCTGCGCAGCATTTGTGCACCGCCGCCGTCAGTGTCAGCCAGTTTGCCGTGGCATACGGAGCTCCATCGCAGTCTTTAACACTGGTAGCATGCCGCGACAGCGTGGACGTGAACCGCATGTGCAGTTGACGGACTTTGAGCGAGGGCGTATAGTGGGCATGCGGGAGGCCGGGTGGACGTACCGCCGAATTGCTCAACACGTGGGGCGTGAGGTCTGCACAGTACATCGATGTTGTCGCCAGTGGTCGGCGGAAGGTGCACGTGCCCGTCGACCTGGGACCGGACCGCAGCGACGCACGGATGCATGCCAAGACCGTTGGATACTACGCAGTGCCGTAGGGGACCGCACCGCCACTTCCCAGCAAATTAGGGACACTGTTGCTCCTGGGGTATCGGCGAGGACCATTCGCAACCGTCTCCATGAAGCTGGGCTACGGTCCCGCACACCGTTAGGCCGTCTTCCGCTCACGCCCCAACATCGTGCAGCCCGCCTCCAGTGGTGTCGCGACAGGCGTGAATGGAGGGACGAATGGAGACGTGTCGTCTTCAGCGATGAGAGTCGCTTCTGCCTTGGTGCCAATGATGGTCGTATGCGTGTTTGGCGCCGTGCAGGTGAGCGCCACAATCAGGACTGCATACGACCGAGGCACACAGGGCCAACACCCGGCATCATGGTGTGGGGAGCGATCTCCTACACTGGCCGTACACCACTGGTGATCGTCGAGGGGACACTGAATAGTGCACGGTACATCCAAACCGTCATCGAACCCATCGTTCTACCATTCCTAGACCGGCAAGGGAACTTGCTGTTCCAACAGGACAATGCACGTTCGCATGTATCCCGTGCCACCCAACGTGCTCTAGAAGGTGTAAGTCAACTATCCTTGCCAGCAAGATCTCCGGATCTGTCCCCCATTGAGCATGTTTGGGACTGGATGAAGCGTCGTCTCACGCGGTCTGCACGTCCAGCACGAACGCTGGTCCAACTGAGGCGCCAGGTGGAAATGGCATGGCAAGCCGTTCCACAGGACTACTTCCAGCATCTCTACGATCGTCTCCATGGGAGAATAGCAGCCTGCATTGCTGCGAAAGGTGGATATACACTGTACTAGTGCCGACATTGTGCATGCTCTGTTGCCTGTGTCTATGTGCCTGTGGTTCTGTCAGTGTGATCATGTGATGTATCTGACCCCAGGAATGTGTCAATAAAGTTTCCCCTTCCTGGGACAATGAATTCACAGTGTTCTTATTTCAATTTCCAGGAGTGTACTATGCACAGGCGTGAAATTGAAAAACTGTCCGAACTTTGTCAGACTGTTTTCAATCTTGTCTAAGACTATATTACTGCTGATTAGTGTGTTAAACACAACACGTAATTATAAGATATAAATAAAAGGAGAAACGCTAATTAAAAATGAATTTCAGCTTATCGAGACTGTTTTAGTAAGACAGAGTACCCCAGATCGTTACGAATTAGCAAAATATTATGCGCATTCGGCCGCGAAACGGTCTGTGTCAACGTTCAGACCAGTCATACTGGATTACCGTTGCGTAAATTTTCTTTACATAAGCAGCCGTATCTTTAGATTGCATTCCCATAAAAGTTCACTTTTTTACACCACCAATGGACCGTATACCGCAGGAAATGCGATACATTTCCGCTTATTATGTCTACCCGTATTCGAGGTACACGGGTTTTAACGGTTGGATAGACAGATAGACGATCAAGAAAGTGAGAGTAGTAGGGTTCCATTTTTATCGATTTAGGTGAGTAAATCCTAACAAGGGAAATAACTACGACAGTTACTGAAGATGAGGGCCGCATAAATAATTCCCCCTATTCTTTATTCGAAATGTTCTAGTTGCAGTCGATACATCAGCATATTAATCGTAGCTACGATTTCAATCCAAATCACGTTTACAGAAAATCAAATAAAATCCATTTGGCAATACACGTGGTAATTCAGATCCTAGTATTAATGCCACCGCGTTTTAGAAGTGCGAGCATTCCCATAGCTTAAGAAGCACTTCGACTAATGAACGTTTCCTGGCTGTGGCGAGTCTAATGGAGAATTCGAAACATTTTATAATACGTTTGGCTGCTATGTTGCCGTTTATTTCCTGGGGTGGTGCAGAATTATCCTACTAAATTTACTCGCTAATAACAGTATTTGGTATTTCGATATACATCGCGAATGATTGTCACATAAACGGTGACATAAAGGTAGAAAATTCATGTTTTTGAGTCCAGAAAGCTCTGTACAACAGAAACTGTAGATCATTTTGCCATTTTCATTGCGAAATTGCCGGATTATTGGTGTCTGGGGTAATAATAGAGGGCTGTTTGCCTGGGTTGTGTGCTAGCGTAGTGAAAGGTGTTTGCTACTGGAAGGGAGGTCTGGTTTGTTTTCGGTTCTAATCTCGATGGAGATAGATAGACTATCAATAAAGCACTTTTAAGAAATTCTCGCGCCTCGAATACGTTTTTTTGCTACCTTTATTCTGTACCGGCGCCCTGTGGATATCAACACGAAACTCTTGTAGAAATTCATATTTGTTACTGCCTACTTTTTCCGCTTCTGTCAGTAACTGAATTGACTTAAGTGTGGCACTGAATGATTTTTAACTGAATTTCGTTGTGAATCTTCACGCATTGCTAAATCTGCACACCTTCATGGTAGTTCAGCAACGATAATCCAGTATTACTGGTCTGAACTTTGACACAGACCGTTTCGCGGCCGAATGTGCATAATATTTTGCTAATTCGTAACGATCTGGGGTACTTTATCTTACTAAAACAGTTATCTTATCTCGATAAGCTGAAATTCATTTTTATTAGTACAGTTCATACTAATTAGCGTTTCTCCTTTCATTTATTTCTTATAATTACGCGTTGTGTTTAACACACTAATCAGCATTAAAATAGTCTTAGACATGACTGAAAACAGTCTGACAAAGTTCGGATAGTTTTTCAATTTCACACTTGTGCATAGTATGTTGGTAGCACTTGGTCGCCTTGCCTGTTATGCTGTGTAGCAGACTTTAAAGCCGTGCGGATCAGCATAACGAAAAGGCGAGGGGTCTGTCTCGTTTTGTCCACGACTGTACACGAAAAGAAAGAAATTAATGAAGTAACTTTGTTTTTTCGAGGTGATAATTAAAGCCTTAGAGGTATTCCTCGTATGTGTGCAGAGTTGCATCTTCATTTGACGAACCCTTTTAGGCTCTTAACTTATTTTTTGTCAATGAGTGTGGTTAGAAGGCTGGAGTCTCTGGAACGAATAGGAGTGCGTGTTCGCCGACATGTGGCCACCTAGTGCACTTTTACCAGGATGCCGGGAGTCTAAACAGAACCGGCTCCTGATCACTGGTCTCGTTCCACGCAGTTCGCGTTCGCCGGAGTCGCCGCGGAGCCTCGCGGGTGAATAAGCAAAGGAACGCCGGGGCCTACTCGAGCGTGTTCGGGTCGCTCGGAGCCCATACCAGGGCGGGGGACCGCGCCTCGCCAGCGCCTCGCCAGCGCCTCGCCGCGCACTATCATAGAATATGCGATGTCCGCGGAGGCGCGGCCGGGGCATCGCACTGCGGCGGCATGTTTTATGCACACCACGCCACGCCACGCCACAGCATAGCACAGCCGGCAGCCGCCCTCTCGTAGGCCTCCCTACAACTGCTGGCTGGCGCCAGCTTCCCGCACACGAGAGCGCGCCTCTGTCACGGTGCTGGCGCCACTCACCTAGCTCTGCTCTCCCCCGCCAGGAGCCCTTGTCTTGTTGTACTCGGATTCACGGTACTCACTCATACACACTCTCTCTCCCTCTCCCATCTCTCTCTCTCTCTCTCTCTCTCTCTGTCTCCTTCTCTCTCCTTCTCTCTCTCTTCTCTGAGCAAGTACACTTCTGCCCATTAATGTTGCAACACACTGAATACGGCATGCAATAAATGTCAAATTGGCGCGGAGTGTAGTACTTTGCTGGATATGTAAATACAGTAGAACCTCCCTAATCCGTCCCCTACGGGACCAGGGGCATGGTCGGAACGCAAAAAACTGTCGGACTATCAGACGAAAACCATAACATCACAATACAGTGCGGTACAACTTTAATTTTCAACTGGAGATACTGTCTGAAATATTGTTACATGTTAAAACCGTAACGAAACGAGAAGAAAACGTTCACACACTAAAAAATATCACACGAAAATGTGTCATGTACAGTAGCGCCTGTGGAAGGAGAGTGTCCTACTTTGGCATGTCAATTTTCAAGATGTTTTGGCCACAAAAGTGAAGAAAGTTGTGGATTTGATAAACGTATAAACGTACTCAACCTCTGTAGTATCGATATAACCATATTCTTTATAAAACTGTTCCTGACACCACAGCTGTTCGTCAGAGAGGTTACTTCTTCAGAAGAGAGTAGCAGGCAGAGTGAGTTGGACATTCTGGCAACAGACTTGGTTTGAGAAGGGCAGAAGGTGGCCTACCTTGCAGTGGAGGCACCATTATTTAAAAAAGATTTTGTAATACTACACTACTGGCCATTAAAATTGCTACACCAAGAAGAAATGCATATGATAAACGGGTATTCATTGGACAAATATATTATACTAGAACTGACATGTGATTACATTTTCACGCAATTTGGGTGCATAGATCCTGCGAAATCAGTACCCAGAACAACCACCTCTGGCCATATCCGCCTTTATCCGCCTGGGCATTGAGCCAAACAGAGCTTGGATGGCGTGTACAGGTACAGCTGCCCATGCAGCTTCAACACGATACCACAGTTCATCAAGAGTAGTCACTGGCGTATTGTGACGAGCCAGTTGCTCGTCCACCATTGACCAGACGTTTTCAATTGGTGAGAGATCTGGAGAATGTGCTGGTCAGGGCAGGAGTCCAACATTTTCTGTATCCAGAAAGGCCCGTACAGGACCTGCAACATGCGATCGTGCATTATCCTGCTGAAATGTAAACTTTCGCAGGGATCGAATGAAGGGTAGAGATACGGGTCGTAACACATCTGAAATGTAACGTCCACTGTTCAGAGTGCCGTCAATGCGAACAAGAGGGGACCGAGACGTGTAACCAATGGCACCCCATACCATCACGCCGGGTGATACGCCTCTATGGCGATGACGAATACACGCTTCCAATGTGCGTTCACCGCGATGTCGCCAAACACTGATGCGACAGAACCTGGATGCACCCGAAAAAAGGACGTTTCGCCATTCGTGCACCCAGGTTCGTCGTTCAGTACACCATCGCAGAGCTCCTGTCTGTGATGCAGCGTCAAAGGTAACCGCAGCCATGGTCTCCGAGCTGATAGTCCATGCTGCTGCAAACGTCGTCGAACTGTTCGTGCAGATGGTTATTGTCATGCAAAAGCCCCCATCTGTTGACTCAGGGATCGAGACGTGGCTGCACGATCCGCTACAGCAATGCGGATAAGATGCCTGTCATCTCGAGTGCTAGTGATACGAGGCCGTTGGGATCCAGCACGGCGTTCCGTATTGCCGCCCTGAACCCACCGATTCCACATTCTGTTAACAGTCATTGGATCTCGTCCAACGCGAGCAGCAATGTCGCGATACGATAAACCGCAATCGCGATAGGCTACAATCCGACCTTTATCAAAGTCGGAAACGTGATGGTACGCATTTCTGCTCCTTACACGAGGTATCACAACAACGTTTCACCAGGCAACGCCGGTCGACTGCTGTTTGTATGTGAGAAATCGGTTCGAAACTTTCCTCATGTCGGCACGTTGTAGGTGTGGCCACCGGCGCCAACCTTGTGTGAACGCTCTGAAACGCTAATCATTTGCATATCACAGCATCTTCTTCCTGTCGGTGAAATTTCGCGTGTGTAGCACGTGGTCTTCGTGATGTAGCAATTGCAATGGCCAGTAGTGTATGTTCTGAGGGAAGAAAATTTGCGGAAATTAGGTTATATGAATGCAAGAATGTCAAAAGAGGAATTTTAAGGTAATTTAGTATTTGTAACTGTGTAATTCTTGGAACATTGCGTATGGTTGAAGTTTAGTGTAAAAAGTGTTCAAATGGCTCTGAGCACTATCGGACTTATCATCTGAGGTCATCAGCCCGCTAGACTTGCAACTACTTAAACCTAACCAACCTAAGACCATCACACATATCCATGCCCGAGGCAGGATCCGAACCTGCGATCGTAGCAGCAGCGCAGTTCCGGACTGAAGCGCCTAGATCCGCTCGGCCACAACGGTCGGTGAAGTTTAATGTAGAAATTTTATAATACAACTTATAGTTTTGTCTTATAATTGAAACAAGTGTTAAGGAAAGTAATTGTACACAGGAGAGTTATTAAGAAATATTTTGCTAACTTGTCTAAGTGTGCGAACTTTATGAAAATGTGTATTGCTGTTATGGCTTAATGAAGCATAGCTACACTTGGAACCTTTGTCCTCATTTATCAGTTGCATCAGTTTAGTTCCTCATTTTTTAATTCTTTACCTTTATCAATGTGTTTGTATACTCTGCACATCGCGAATTGTGTGCTGTAGAAGCATGTGGTGAAAATTGGTGAGACACCGTCTTGCATTGCATATCGCAATTACGCCAAATGAAATTTGGTTCCGGACAGTCAGATCAATATTCCTAATAGTAACAGGCTGCAGAACAGACGAGCGTTCCTTGCGAGCAGGTAGGAAAACAAATCTAATCACCATTAAAATTCACGTCCGCTCTAAGGTACAGTGACTGTCGGAATGTATCTGTGAAAATGTCAAACCATTCCAGACGATTAATCTCCTCCTCCCGAACAGGCCTTGGAAGGTCCAACGTTACCGACCGGCCGCCGTGTCATCCTAAGTCCACATGTGTCACTGGATGCGGAGATGGAGGGGCACGTGGTCAGCACACCGATCTCCCGGCCTTATGTCAGTTTTCGATACCGGAGCCGCTACCTCTCAGTCAAGTAGCTCCTCAGTTTGCCTCACAAGGGCTGAGGGCACTCCGCTTGCCAACAGCGCTCGGCAGACTGGATGGTCACCCATCCAAGTGCTAGCCCACCCGGTGATCTGATGGGTATCAGTGTTACCACTGCGGCAAGGCCGTTGTCCCCACAGGATTAATACTAGTTGAATATTTCAGAAAAGTGCTGTCTTGTGAGTTTTCAAGTAGTTTTATCAGGAAGTTCAAATGGCTCTGAGCACTATGGGACTTAACATCTATGGTCATCAGTCCCCGAGAACTTAGAACTACTGAAACCTAACCAACCTAAGGACAGCACACAACACCCAGTCATCACGAGGCAGAGAAAATCCCTGACCCCGCCGGGAATCGAACCCGGGAACCCGGGCGTGGGAAGCGAGAACGCTACCGCACGACCACGAGCTGCGGACTTATCAGGAAGTCGAATGCGTTAAATTTTATGTTTATTTGCTATGTATTTACATCAACAGTTCTGATACTGTGATTTTTAGAAAGACTAAGATAAAGATTAGCTGTAATCAGGGACAACATTTTAATCTGTATCATTTTGTTTTACAGTCAGATGGCATATGTAAATTTTGTTGGAAACCGATTGCCTTTCGCGCTGGCGAATTATTTGATGTACTGGCTGGTCTGGATTTTGCATCGTCTAGCGTGAGCTTCACATGCTTCCAGTTAAAATATAATTTTAACACAGTTCTACCGTCCTGGACTGAGGTTTACGTATTTCCACATGAAGATAAGCTCTACGGATTTCTCACTTACCAACCAGATACGTAGATGCACGAGTTTAGAAGAAATATTTAAAATGTAACATCTGTACATACTTTATTACAATACTGCATTGACACGCAGCTGAAATGCATTTTACTGTCTAAAACAAGAGAAATCACACGGTGAAAAATGTTCTGTTCTTAAGCAGGATGAAAAAAGTCTGAAACGTTCTTTTGCTTAGCAGAGGACAACCTTGATTTTGCCGCGATGTTCCGGCATTTCCTAACCCACAAAACGTTTGTTAGAATGGACGTAGAGTTTTGATGAGCTATATCAAATGCATTTTTGGCATCTACAGCGTGGGGCAAAACAAAAGTGGCCCTTAGAACAGAGTTCCAGAGCACAAACAAACACAGCAGAGGAAAGGAAGTACAATACTAATCTGGCTGTAGCAGCTGTTGGAACTGACCTCCATTCATCTCTTGACACTTTTGAGTCTTGGTGAGCAAGTTAATGAAGGCAGATCGAAACTGGCCTGCTGGAATTCCTGTAATCTCATCCGAAATGTTCTGCTGCAGTTGTTGAAGGCTATGAGTGTTGTTGCAGTACACCTTAAATTTGAGGGCGTCCCACACAAAGTAATCGCACACTGACAGAACAGGTGACCTGAATAACCTCTCTGCTAACAACTCTGTCAGGTGTCAAGATTGTGTAAGTGTGCTCCAAGGTTCCATCGACCCTATGTGCAGTTGCTCCATACTGCTGGGAAGTAACTGTAGGTCTTTTCCTCCTCCATTATAGCTGCCACAGTTGCTCTGGGCCACTTTTATTTGCTCCACCTGCGTATGTGATAAGAGAGCCATAGATTCATTGTCTTTGTTGTCGTGATCATCTTTCTCGTTCTCATCGGCTGTTCGAGTTACAGCGGCACTCAGATGCACGTCAGTGAATTCTGCTACCGTTGTGCAGTTAACGTCAGCTGTACTGACCCACCCACTCACGTCAGTGGGCCCAGCGACCGGTTACAAAGACAGCGTCTCATGTTCCCTTTGAGTTGGTGCCATAATTTAGTTTTACACACTTTAATGCGTAAGATGAACACTGGAACTAATTTACAAAACAAATGTTATTGATCGTGTTAGAAACAAGTAATTTCGTTCCAAAACTGGTCGGAATATCGCTCCTAGCAACGGTTAACTACCTACTGATCCATATCGCGGACGATGAGTCATGGACAAGTCCATATCTGACAGTGCAGCAGCCGGTTTACGTAATAGCCGGAAACAGGATGTCGGACCAGCGGGGAGTCGGATTATTCGAGGTTGGATTAGCGAGCTTATACTGCAATTGGCATTTCAAAGCAACCACACAAAACAGACGTAACGCCATCTGAATTCTACACAGGGTGATTCAGGAGAAAAGGTACGTGCTTTGAGGAATGATGGTACGCGGGTGGTTTGGTAAGTGTCATAAAAAAGCAAGAAAAAATGTTTGTTTCGTAAATAGCTCGTCTTCCTTCTCGATGTTGTCTTCTTTGAGGTATATACACCTGGTCCAGGAATCCTCCAGCTTTTTCATCCCACTGGAAAAATAATGGGTTGGTGCATAAGTTCGTAGAGTTTTCCCAAAAACTTTAGACACACATAACAGAGACTTTATAGTCATCAATGATATAGTATCCTTCACTACCAGCAACGCTCCGCCAGCGCATGGTTGTTGTTGTTGTTGTGGTCTTCAGCCCTGAGACTGGTTTGATGCAGCTCTCCATGCTACTCTATCCTGTGCAAGCTTCTTCATCTCCCAGTAACTACTCCAACCTACATCCTTCTGAATCTGCTTAGTGTATTCATCTCTTGGTCTCCCCCTACAATTTTTACCCTCCTCGCTGCCCTCCAATACTAAATTGGTGATCCCCTGATGCCTCAGAACATGTCCTACCAACCGATCCCTTCTTCTGGTCAAGTTGTGCCACAAACTCCTCTTCTCCCCAATCCTATTCAGTACCTCCTCATTAGTTATGTGATCTACCCATCTAATCTTCAGCATTCTTCTGTAGCACCACATTTCGAAAGCTTCTATTCTCTTCTTGTCCAAACTATTTATTGTCCACGTTTCATTTCCATACATGGCTACACTCCATAAAAATACTTTCAGAAATGACTTCCTGACACTTAAATCTATACTCGATGTTAACAAATTTCTCTTCTTCAGAAACGCCATTGCCAGTCTACATTTTATATCCTCTCTACTTCGACCATCATCAGTTATTTTGCTCCACAAATAGCAAAACTCCTTTACTACTTTAAGTGTCTCATTTCCTAATCTAATTCCCTCAGCATCACCCGATTTAATTTGACTACATTCCATTATCCTCGTTTTGCTTTTGTTGATGTTCATCTTATATCCTCCCTTCAAGACACCATCCATTCCGTTCAACTGCTCGCCCAAGTCCTTTGCTGTCTCTGACAGGATTACAATGTCATCGGCGAACCTCAAAGTTTTTATTTCTTCTCCATGGATTTTAATACCTACTCCGAATTTTTCTTTTGTTTCCTTTACTGCTTGCTCAATATACAGATTGAATAACATCGGGGAGAGGCTGCAACCCTGTCTTACTCCCTTCCCAACCGCTGCTTCCCTTTCATGTCCCTCGACTCTTATAACTGCCATCTGGTTTCTGTACAAATTGTAAATAGCCTTTCGCTTCCTGTACTTTACCCCTGCCACCTTCAGAATTTGAAAGAGAGTATTCCAGTCAACATTGTCAAAAGCTTTCTCTAAGTCTACAAATGCTAGAATCGTAGGTTTGCCTTTCCTTAATCTTTCTTCTAAGATAAGTCGTAAGGTTAGTATTGCCTCACGTGTTCCAACATTTCTACGGAATCCAAACTGATCTTCCCCGAGGTCGGCTTCTACTAGTTTTTCCATTCGTCTGTAAAGAATTCGTGTTAGTATTTTGCAGCTGTGGCTTATTAAACTGATTTTCGGTAATTCTCACATCTGTCAACACCTGCTTTCTTTGGGATTGGAATTATTATATTCTTCTTGAAGTCTGAGGGTATTTCGCCTGTTTCATACATCTTGCTCACCAGATGGTAGAGTTTTGTCAGGACTGGCTCTCCCAAGGCCGTCAGTAGTTCCAATGGAATGTTGCCTACGCCGGGGGCCTTGTTTCTACTCAGGTCTTTCAGTGCTCTGTCAAACTCTTCACGCAGTATCGTATCTCCCATTTCATCTTCATCTACATCCTCTTCCATTTCCATAATATTGTCCTCAAGTACATCGCCCTTGTATAGACCCTCTACATACTCCTTCCACCTTTCTGCTTTCCCTTCTTTGCTTAGAACTGGGTTTCCATCTGAGCTCTTGGTGTTCATACAAGTGGTTCTCTTATCTCCAAAGGTCTCTTTAATTTTCCTGTAGGCAGTATCTATCTTACCCCTAGTGAGATAAGCCTCTACATCCTTACATTTGTCCTCTAGCCATCCCTGCTTAGCCATTTTGCACTTCCTGTCGATTTCATTTTTGAGACGTTTGTATTCCTTTTTGCCTGCTTCATTTACTGCATTTTTATATTTTCTCCTTTCATCAATTAAATTCAATATTTCTTCTGTTACCCAAGGATTTCTACTAGCCCTCGTCTTTTTACCTACTTGATCCTCTGCTGCCTTCACTACTTCATCCCTCAAAGCTATCCATTCTTCTTCTACTGTATTCCTTCCCCCCATTCCTGTCAATTGTTCCCTTATGCTCTCCCTGAAACTCTGTACAACCTCTGGTTCTTTCAGTTTATCCAGGTCCCATCTCCTTAAATTCCCACCTTTTTGCAGTTTCTTCAGTTTTAATCTACAGGTCATAACCAATAGATTGTGGTCAGAGTCCACATCTGCCCCTGGAAATGTCTTACAATTTAAAACCTGGTTCCTAAATCTCTGTCTTACCATTATATAATCTATCTGATACCTTTTAGTATCTGCAGGGTTCTTCCATGTATACAACCTTCTATCATGATTCTTAAACCAAGTGTTAGCTATGATTAAGTTGTGCTCTGTGCAAAATTCTACCAGGCGGCTTCCTCTTTCATTTCTTAGCCCCAATCCATATTCACCTACTACGTTTCCTTCTCTCCCTTTTCCTACACTCGAATTCCAGTCACCCAAGACTATTAAATTTTCGTCTTCCTTCACTATCTGAATAATTTCTTTTATTTCATCATACATTTCTTCAATTTCTTCATCGTCTGCAGAGCTAGTTGGCATATAAACTTGTATTACTGTAGTAGGTGTGGGCTTCGTATCTATCTTGGCCACAATAATGTGTTCACTAAGCTGTTTGTAGTAGCTTACCCGCGTTCCTATTTTCCTATTCATTATTAAACCTACTCCTGCATTACCCCTATTTGACTTTGTGTTTATAACCCTGTAGTCACCTGACCAGAAGTCTTGTTCCTCCTGCCACCGAACTTCACTAATTCCCACTATATCTAACTTTAACCTATCCATTTCCCTTTTCAAATTTTCTAACCTACCTGGCCGATTAAGGGACCTGACATTCCACGCTCCGATCCGTAGAACGCCAGTTTTCTTTCTCCTGATAACGACATCCTCTTGAGTAGTCCCCGCCCGGAGATCCGAATGGGGGACTATTTTACCTCCGGAATATTTTACCCAAGAAGACGCCATCATCATTTAATCACACAGTAAAACTGCATGCCCTCGGGAAAAATTACGGCCCTTGCTTTCAGCCGTTCGCAGTACCAGCACAGCAAGGCCGTTTTGGTCATTGTTACAAGGCCAGATCAGTCAATCATCTAGACTGTTGCCCTTGCAACTACTGAAAAGGCTGCTGCCCCTCTTCAGGAACCACACGTTTGTCTGGCCTCTCAACAGATACCCCTCCGTTGTGGTTGTACCTACGGTACGGCTATCTGTATCGCTGAGCACGCAAGCCTCCCCACCAACGGCAAGGTCCATGGTTCACGGGGGGGAGCGCATGGTTAGCTTTTTTCAATTTCGCAAGTGTACAATTTGCGTCATTATGAGGCGAAGAAGTCGTCGAGCTGTTTTCGGAGCGCATTTTCATCCGGAGAGGAAGTTCTTTGGGTTTGTTCGATAGCGCAGAGAGTAAAAACCTGGGGGCGCAGGATCAGGGGAATATGGTGGGTGCGGAATGCTTTCCAAACAAAACTATTGTGTAGTGTTCTTCGTCAGGTTAGCAGAATGCAGGCCGGTGATATCGTGGAGCAGTATCATTTAACGCAGCCTTCCTGGTCTTTGCTCTTGGACTGCGTCTACAAAAGGTCTTGGTTGTTGACAATTAATATCAACAGTGATGCTCACCCCTCGGGGAAGCAGTTCGTAGTACACTACAGCGTCGGTCTTTCCCCAGATGCACAACATTATGTTTTGTGGGTACGTGCAGGTCTTTGAACGTAGAGTCGCTGCTTTGTTTGGGCTCAGCCATTCCTTTCTCTTCCTTACGTTAGCACAAAGACAGTAACCATACAGGATAGAAATGGTCGGTGTTGTTCACGAACCAGCTGATGACGAGCAGTCAGATTTGCATATATGGCCACCGGCTGATTTTTTCAGATTCTGGCTTAGAGCATGTGGTAATCATACACTCGGTTTTTGAACCTTAGCTCCTGCACGCAAATGATGGACGATGGTGAAATGATCACAGTTCACCGCATTTGCCAGTTCTCGAGGACTCTGACGTGAATCATTGGGGATTAGTGCGTTTAAACGAACATCACCCAACCTCGTATGTCTTCCTGGACTTGAGAGTCACTAATGTCAAAACGATCTTCCTTAAAAAGGGAAAACCCTTTTCTTGTGCTCCAGTGTTGTCCCAACCACTGGGAAAATTTTTCTGGCTGCCTCTGCTGCTGTTACCCCTCTGTTGAACTCAAACAGAAGAATATGTGACAATAGTTTCGATTTTCCCACTTAGCACACCATTTTGTAGCATCTACATCTTCACGGATTATCTCCAAACGACAAAATGACAATTCATAAACTCAAACAACAATAGTAAACTTCAAATAAAAAATAGAAATCGACTAATAAACACACATCAACCGGAGTACAAACGGGCAAAAAAAAATTTATGAACTTATGCACCAAGCTAACAGGTTCTGTGTGGCCGAGCGGTTCTATGCGCGTGACCGCTACTGTCGCAGGTTCGAATCCTGCATCGGGCATGGATGTGTGTGATGTCCTTAGGTTATCAGAATCAGATTTTCACTCCGCAAGTAAAGCTTTAAGGACGGGACGTGACTTGTGCTTGGGTAGCTCAGTTGGTAGAGCACTTGCCCGCGAAAGGCAAAGGTCCCGAGTTCGAGTCTTGGTCCGGCACACAGTTTTAGTGTGCCAGGAAGTTTCATATCAGTGCACACTCCGCTGCAGAGTGAAAATCTCATTCTGGAAACATTCCCTAGGCTGTGGCTAACCCATGTCTCCGCAATATCCTTTCTTTCAGGAGTGCTAGTTCTGCAGGGTTCGCAGGAGAGCTTCTGTAAAGTTTGGAAGGTAGGAGACGAGGTACTGGCAAAAGTAAAGCTTTGAGGACAGGGCATGATTCGTGCTTGGGTAGCTCAATTGGTAGAGCACTTGCCCGCGAAAGGCAAAGGTCCCGAGTTCAAGTCTCGGTCCGGCACACAGTTTTGGTCTGCCAGGAAGTTTCGTCCTTATGTTAGATAGGTTGAAGTAGTTCTACGTTCTAGGGGACTGATGACTACAGATGTTAAGTCCCATAGTGCTCAGAACCATTTTAACCATAATAGGTTCTGTCAAACTCTCCAAAATACTCTGTAACTACAACTATTATTTCCTCATCTGATAAAAATTTCTTTCCAGCAAGACAAATTTTCGGGTAAGGGAACAGGACAAAGTCACTTGGGGCTACGTCTGGTGAGTAGGGTGGATGAGGAACCAATTTAAATCCCAGTTCATGCACTTTCGCCATTGTTATCGCCTATGTGTGGGTCCAGTTACGGTTCTGCCTTTTTCCGAGTAATCTATGAGGATTATTCCTTGCGAACTCCAAAAAACGACAAAATGGTCTTTGCCTTCTTCGGTGCACTTTTACCGGATCTTATCCACTTCTTTAATTGTCGTTTTGACTCTGGTGTGTAATAATGCATCCATATTTCAACAGTATCAAATAGACGATTGCCGATTGCGATTAAACATGCCAGAAATTGTGTTGTAATGTGCCAGATCATTGGAATAATCGAAATTACCAACAATGAAGGTGCAAAGAAAAAAATTTCCATGGAAATTTACCTGACTTATTAAACAACCTTCCCTCATGAACCATGGACCGTGCCGTTGGTGGGGAGGCTTGCATGCCTCAGCGATACAGACAGCCGTACCGTGCAACCACAACGGAGGGGTATCTGTTGAGAGGCCAGACAAACGTATGGTTCCCGAAGAGGGGCAGCAGCCTTTTCAGTAGTTGCAGGGGCAACAGTCTGGATGACTGTCCCTGGAAATATCTTACAGTTTAAAACCTGGTTCCTAAATCTCTGTCTTACCATTATATAATCTATCTGAAACCTTCCAGTATCTCTTGGCTTCTTCCATGTATACAACCTTCTTTTATGATTCTTGAACCTAGTGTTGTAAGTAGGCTGTTTAGGTTTTCTTATTGGTAACACCACGTAGCGCTCTGTATGAAAATCACTGGCTGTGCTGTGTGCAGTCTGTGGCTAGTTTGCATTGTTGTCTGCCATTGTAGTGTTGGGCAGCTGGATGTTAACAGCGTGTAGCGTTGCGCAGTTGGAGGTGAGCCGCCAGCAGTGGTGGATGTGGGGAGAGAAATGGCGGAGTTTGGAAATTTGTAAGACTGGATGTCATGAACTGCTATGTATTTTAAGATTTTTCAACACTATTAAGGTAAATACATTGTTTGTTCTCTATTAAAATCTTTCATTTGCTAACTATGCCTATCAGTAGTTAGTGTCTTCCGTAGTTTGAATCCTTTATTTAGCTGGCAGTAGTGGCGCTCGCTGTATTGCAGTAGTTCGAGTAACCAATATTTTTGTGAGGTAAGTAATTTGTGAAACGTATAGGTTAATGTTAGTCAGGGCCATTCTTTTGTAGAGATTTTTGAAAGTCAGATTGCGTTGCGCTAAAAAATATTGTGTGTCAGTTTAAGCACAGTCATGTATAATTTTTCTAAGGGGACGTTTCATATGTCGACCCTTAGCCGAGGATACCTCACTGGAATCTTCTGATTTTTTCTCGTAGTTTGTGTAATTAGTGTAGCCTTTGTTTATTGCTAGCGCGTAATTATAGAGAGAATTTCCTTTTTAGTTGTAGTTTTTCATTGTTGTACAGTAAAACAGTTGTGGCATGCATGTAGATTTGCACCAAGTATTTCGCAGCTGCGCTTGCAATTAACGAGATATTATTTTCAGTGCTACGTTAATGTGTTCTCTTATTTTTGCTCTTCAAATTGTGCTTTTCTGTGTTATCGTGTGAAATATTTGCTACAATAATGGCGTGTGAAAAACGTAATACTAGGCTCCAAAGTAAACCGAGAAATGACAGTGAAGACGAAAGCAGTGTGTTAGCGCCACCGAGTAATAAATTAACTAATGTTCAAAGTAGTAATTTGGTAATTGTACATAGGGAAATGGAGCGGGCTGCAAATAATGGCGTAGACAGTGAAACAATTAATGAACAGGGAAGCATTATCTATCGATCGGTCGGCAACAGCTCGCCTCAGGGATCCGAAATGACAGGGCACAATTTTGCAAATACTGTAGATTCAGGTTCTGCGACCTCACCGTTTTCTCAAATAAGTTAAGACACATTTTCTGTTTGTCAAAATGTGAATGTTGCCGGTGCAAAAGCACTGCCGAAAAGTGTAGAGGAACAGATTCCAGACACTAATGCATTGTTATTACAGCTAATGCAACAAATGGAACAAAATCAGAGACAAACACAGCAAAAGCTTCAAAAGTTAGACACCACACTTGAACAAACACGTGAAGATTTAACTACTGAGTTACATAACATTGAATCTATACGTCAAAAAGTCTGTAATGAAGTAAAATCACAAATTTGTGAGCATTTTCAACCTATTTTTTCGCGGCATGAAAATGCATTACAGAATCACGAAGCAGCCATAAAAGAACTGCAAACCATTGTTCATCAAAATCACGACACCTTGCAAGCTAAAATTGACTCAGTTGCATCTACCGATTTGGTTACGCAACTTGCAAAAACTCAGGAAAACTTAAAGGACACAGTAGATACGATTTCAACACAAATGGGCACTCTGAAACTTGGTTACAACAAGACGCACAGTTTAGCGCTACAGTACACGTATCTGCGTGATTAATTTTGTACTTATATCATTTATTTTTAAAGATATTTGAAGTACAATGATACAAAGGTTTTCCGTGATACATTTCATTCCATTGCTGTAATCTGTAACACCTGAGGGTACAATTACATTAATCCTCAGGGGGGTACACGCTTACTTTGTGTACCATGTGTTTGGCAAGCACAAGGAGCCCTAGCTAATATGGTATTTGCTTATACAACTTTACACTTCGGTACCATATTTCTCTAACACATAAATTACACAGCTATCTGATCATTTAACTGGGAGAGACAAACATTTATTTTACTACATCAGTGACAGATGTTTACGTAATTACACAGTTGGATAACTTCACACTTATGAAATTGTATTTTGTCTCTACTTTGTGAACTGTTCATATTGTGATACTATGAGAGCTTTGAATGATGTACACTCCTGGAAATGGAAAAAAGAACACATTGACACCGGTGTGTCAGACCCACCATACTTGCTCCGGACACTGCGAGAGGGCTGTACAAGCAATGATCACACGCACGGCACAGCGGACACACCAGGAACCGCGGTGTTGGCCGTCGAATGGCGCTAGCTGCGCAGCATTTGTGCACCGCCGCCGTCAGTGTCAGCCAGTTTGCCGTGACATACGGAGCTCCATCGCAGTCTTTAACACTGGTAGCATGCCGCGACAGCGTGGACGTGAACCGTATGTGCAGTTGACGGACTTTGAGCGAGGGCGTATAGTGGGCATGCGGGTGGACGAACCGCCGAATTGCTCAACACGTGAGGCGTGAGGTCTCCACAGTACATCGATGTTGTCGCCAGTGGTCGGCGGAAGGTGCACGTGCCCGTCGACCTGGGACCGGACCGCAGCGACGCACGGATGCACGCCAAGACCGTAGGATCCTACGCAGTGCCGTAGGGGACCGCACCGCCACTTCCCAGCAAATTAGGGACACTGTTACTCCTGGGGTATCGGCGAGGACCATTCGCAACCGTCTCCATGAAGCTGGGCTACGGTCCCGCACACCGTTAGGCCGTCTTCTGCTCACGCCCCAACATCGTGCAGCCCGCCTCCAGTGGTGTCGCGACAGGCGTGAATGGAGGGACGAATGGAGACGTGTCGTCTTCAGCGATGAGAGTCGCTTCTGCCTTGGTGCCAATGATGGTCGTATGCGTGTTTGGCGCCGTGCAGGTGAGCGCCACAATCAGGACTGCATACGACCGAGGCACACAGGGCCAACACCGGGCATCATGGTGTGGGGAGCAATCTCCTACACTGGCCGTACACCACTGGTGATCGTCGAGGGGACACTGAATAGTGCATGGTACATCCAAACTGTCATCGAACCCATCGTTCTACCATTCCTAGACCGGCAAGGGAACTTGCTTTTCCAACAGGACAATGCACGTCCGCATGTATCCCGTGCCACCCAACGTGCTCTAGAAGGTGTAAGTCAACTACCCTGTCCAGCAAGATCTCCGGATCTGTCCCCCCATTGAGCATGTTTGGGACTGGATGAAGCGTCGTCTCACATGGTCTGCACGTCCAGCACGAACGCTGGTCCAACTGAGGCGCCAGGTGGAAATGGCATGGCAAGCCGTTCCACAGGACTACATCCAGCATCTCTACGATCGTCTCCATGTGAGAATAGCAGCCTGCATTGCTGCGAAAGGTGGATATACACTGTACTAGTGCCGACATTGTGCATGCTCTGTTGCCTGTGTCTATGTGCCTGTGGTTCTGTCAGTGTGATCATGTGATGTATCTGACCCCAGGAATGTGTCAATAAAGTTTCCCCTTCCTGGGACAATAAATTCACGGTGTTCTTATTTCAATTTCCAGGAGTGTATTTGGTATGGGAACCTGATTTTTAAAGTACGTTTGAGGTAGATGACACTATTGAAATGAGCAGAGAATTTTTTTTAGGTTTTGAAATTATTGCAGAAAGTTACGACGTTTTTGAGATTTGACTGAGGTGTTATGATGTTATTTTTACGACGACGATGTGTATTATGTTGTTGAGGTATGTTTATGATCAATAAGCTGATGCTCTATGAGGAATTTGATTATGCTACGTATTTATTATGATGAAATATTGAAGAAGTGTCGACAAATTTGTATATGTGTAATAAGGTAAGGAATAATGAGCATTTGTTAGGGACTCTGATTTGTGAAAAAGGATGTTGGAAACCAAGAATCGTACTTTAGGAGTTATGAAATGTATGTAAATGTGTGAATGTATTACAATGCCACAAAAATTTTTTGGACACTGTTATATCAATAGGATTTTGTTTCTACACATTTGTAACACAAATTCTCAACCTGTGGAATTTTTTTATATGAGACTGCCACTGTAGCGAAAACTGCTGTCGTGAATATTTCAGTAAGAACGGTAAGTGACCTTGACGTAATGCGTTTTGGGCGCCCAGCTGAGAGTTAGTCGTCTGACAAAAGAAAGCCATTAGGTGGAGAAATAAAAAGGCCATTAACCTCGCTATTGACGTTCCTTTGTAGAAAGCATCGCAAATATGACACGCTCATTACTTGAAAATATACGATTACTCATACTTTGTGCTACTTACTGAAATGCTTATTAATTGATGGGAAATATTCGTACATCTGCACACCTGATTATGACAGGTGTCTTTCTACGAGAGTTGAGAGAATTTCTACTGACTTATGAAATGTCACATGACTATTGAATGATATTTTTATGCTTTGTACATAGTTGCTTATTTCATTTGATATCTGTTTTCCAGCTGTGTTGCAGCATTGGTTTTATAAAATAAAATTAAATGTATCTGCTAATGTAAACACTTTCTGTCAACAGATCTATTAAATAATTACTTTATGATCCACATTCTTCGAAAAAGGAGCTCTTGGAATGGAAAGAACAATAAGAAGGGACTAATAACAGTAACTGCATATATAATTTTCTTTTCAAGTACTTGGTAACTTATTGTAGAATTAGTTTTTGTGGTGCACCACTTTAATGACATAGATATTAAGATGTGAATATACATTTCCCTTATCCGCATTTTTGTCTTTAGTGTACTGTTTTTTCTGGTTGAGCTATGTCATGTTTAGATATAAGTTATTGCATTTGCTGCTGCTGTTTGCCAGGCATAGTGCTACTAAATTTTACTTTACATTACTCTGTTAAGCCAGTTTTACTACTGATTTATTTTTCTTGTTTGCTGCTCATTGCGTTATATTAGTTGTAATATTGCTGCTTGCTTTGCCAATTTGAATATTTTGTCATTGCTGTTTGTGTTAATTGTTTTGTGCTGCTGCATTGCCTCGTCCCTTAGTTTAGCATCTGAGCTCAGTAAATTTAAGTTAGCTTAAGATGGGGTAGGCTATATGAGAGAACGAGTTGTGATGAATTGGAAGATATGCATTGAGAAGCTATAAGAAAATGGTTTGGCCAAAAAAGTATTTTGAAAGAGGATATGATCAAAAAAGTAGGGTTTAGGGACAACAGGTTTAGGTAGGTTTTTCTTGGAAATAAATCATGAGGTAAGATACTCGAAAATAAATAATGACATAAGAAATATGTGAACATATAAATACAGAAAGCATGCTTGGATAGAATTTTTTTGGTGGAAACAAATGTTGAAATAAGAGGAAAGATATATGGAATGAAGTTTTGGGGTGGACTGCAGTACCAAATGTCACACTGAAAACAAACCCTGTCCTGTATTTTTGTGTTGTTACACTATGTGAAATTGTGTTTTTCCTGTCTTAATGTGTTTAGCTAATAAGATTTATGTTGTAGAATTTTTCAAATACGATGTTATTTTCTTTGTAAAGATGTTTAGACATTATTTATTCTGTTCTGTTTTAATGCTCATGTGTGAAATTAATGTTTCGAAAACTATTCTCATTATTTTATATATTCACTTATGTCATAATTCCTGTAACACTGATGTATATGTTATTTCGATTCTTTTGTAAAGCCTGTACTACAAATGTTATCTGTATTGTTATGTTCTTTAATGATGTATTTTGTACCTTTGTAATTGTATTCTTATGTTATAAAATTGTAATTGACACCAGTTCATCATATTATTAACTTGTAAGTTCCATTTCACTGCACACGTTTCTGTTGGTCATAGTATATGGACAATATGTGAGAATTAGGGACTGATAGTGTTTGCACGTGTGTTAATAATTCAGCAAGGGACTGGATAACAGCATTGCTGGTTCTAAGGACAATTCCAAAATTTTTGGTGAGTGCACAAGTGGTGGTTTATGGACTTGCTATATTATCCACAAGACTCTTCAATGGTGATTGTGCACCTGCACAGTCACAACAGATGGCTGCTGGCCATCTCTACCAGGACTACAGTGGGTCTGCGCTCTTTGACGACCCACCAATACCATTATTTCTACAAGGACTACAGTGGGTCTGCACCTATGGTGGCCCACCAATACCGTAATCTCCACTAGGACTACAATGGGTCTGCTCTGTGATGACCTAACTACCATTGTTCTTCAAAACTTCGACTGACTCTGCTGTGGCCTTGCTCTGTTGTGGCCCATTACCTGTCTGCATGTCAAGAGTCAGCACTGTCTTTCCGTTGGAAGGAAAACACTACTTCTTCAAGACTGCATGGAAATCCACTACTTCCATGTGCATTTTCTGTTACTGCTCAGACTTTGAGAAAAACAGTGCAATTTTACTGTGATGAACGATCAGACTGTCTTTATGGACTGTGAAAAAATTTTAGCTTTTGACCAACATTGTATCGATAAGTGTGTGCATTTGATTTCTTTGTTATTGTAATGATGAAAAAGTTTTTCAAATCTGTATTGGCCACTGCCCAAAACAATTTGTAAAATTTTTTGTGTGGAGCATGGGGGCTATGTAAGTAGGCTGTTTAGGTTTTCTTATTGGTAACGCCACGTTGCGCTCTGTATGAAAATCACTGGCTGTGCTGTGTGCAGTCTGTGGCTAGTTTGCATTGTTGTCTGCCATTGTAGTGTTGGGCAGCTGGACGTTAACAGCGCGTAGCGTTGCGCAGTTAGAGGTGAGCCGCCAGCAGTGGTGGATGTGGGGAGAGAAATGGCGGAGTTTGGAAATTTGTAAGACTGGATGTCATGAACTGCTATGTATATTATGATTTTTCAACACTATTAAGGTAAATACATTGTTTGTTCTCTATTACAATCTTTCATTTGCTAACTATGCCTATCAGTAGTTAGTGTCTTCCGTAGTTTGAATCCTTTATGTAGCTGGCAGTAGTGGCGATCGCTATATTGCAGTAGTTCGAGTAACCAATATTTTTGTGAGGTAAGTGATTTGTGAAACGTATAGGTTAATGTTAGTCAGGGCCATTCTTTTGTAGAGATTTTTGAAAGTCAGATTGCGTTGCGCTAAAAAATATTGTGTGTCAGTTTAAGCACAGTCATGTATAATTTTTCTAAGGGGACGTTTCATAGTGTTGGCTGTGATTAAGTTATGCTCTGCGCAAAATTCTACCAGACGGCTTCCCCTTTCATTCCTCACCCTCATTCCATATTCATCTCCTACGTTTCCTTCTCTTCCTTTTCCTACTATCGAATTCCAGTCACGCATGACTATTAAAGTTTCGTCTCCCTTCACTATCTGAATAATTTCTTTTGTCTCATCATACATTTCATCAATCTCTTCATCATCTGCGGAGCTAGTCGGCATATAAACTTGTACTACTGTAGTAGGCGTGGGCTTCGTGTATATCTTGCTGTTCGTAACAGCGTACCCGTGCTCGTATTTTTTATTCACTATTAAACCTACTCCTGCATTACCCCTATTTGATTTTGTATTTATAACCCTGTATTCACCTGACCAGAGGTCTTGTGCCTCCTGCCAACGAACTTCACTAATTCCAACTATATCTAACTTTAACCTATCCATTTCCCTTTTTAAATTTTCTAACCTACCTTCCCGATTAAGGGATCTGACATTCCACACTCCGATCCGTAGAACGTCAGTTTTCTTTCTCCTGATAACAACGTCCTCCTGAGTAGTCCCCGCCCTGAGATCCGAATGGAGGACTAGTTTACCTCGGGAATATTTACCGATACAATAAAGCTGCATGCCCTCGGGAAAAATTACGGCTGTAGTTTCCCCTTGCTTTCAGCCGTTCGCAGTACCAGGACAGCAAGACCGTTTTGGTAAGTGTTACAAGGCCAGATGAGTCAACCATCCAGACTGTTGCTCCTACAACTACTGAAAAGGCTGCTGCCCCTTTTCAGGAACCATACGTTTTTCTGGCCTCTCAACAGATACCCCTCCGCTGTGGTTGCACCTACGGTACGGCTATCTGTATCGCTGAGGCACGCAAGCCTCCCCACCAATGGCAAAGTCAATGGTTCATGGGGGAGGATATTTATAAATAGAAACCAGGAATTTAACGTAAAATTTATCGTCCTTTTGAGAACATAATTAATTTTATATTTTAGATGTATTTCAAATTTGTAATTCCATTTTAAGTCATTGATATTTAAAATCATTGCGATTGGTTATAATGTTTTCAAAGATAGCAAAAACATTCTTTTTACGTGAACAATTAATCGTATGTAAGTTTCTCTATATGTAGAAAATCGATATGTGTTTACAGTATCTTTGAACAACTACGGGCGTTGTTGTACCACTGGTCACTATAGTGTTGAACTTTCATTGAGTTGTGGCCCTTCTTAGCTTATTTTTTTAACTAAAAAAAATGGTTCAAATGGCTCTGAGCACTATGGGACTTAACATCTGTGGTCATCAGTCCCCTAGAACTTACAACTACTTAAACCTAACTAACCTAAGGACATCACACACATACATGCCCGAGGCAGGATTCGAACCTGCGACCGTAGCAGTCGCGCGGTTCCGGACTGAGCGCGTAGAACCGCTAGACCACCGCGGCAAATTATTAATTTTGTTTTTCTATCTGCACCTGCTCAATTTAATCTGCATATATTACATGCACAAACGCAAAGATAATTTTTGTAAAGTTTGTAAACTTTTAACACTACAAAATTGGAATCAACAGAGCAAGGAGGCAGGTTAGAAAGGGAAAACTACCGTTTGTCGTCACAACCATGACAAAGATTGATTTTTTTTCGAAACTTTTACGGAAAAACTATCTCAATGTGGTCTTCAAGTTCAATGCGAGAAGATACAATGCCTTATGTAGAAAAAATTAAGATAAAAAAACATGGCGCCATACAATGTAATACAAGTATGCCAACGAACAAGAAGTTACGTATGTTGAAGCTAATTTTGCAAAACGTAGGTCGAAAGTTATTTCGACTTTAGATTTATTGTATCGTGATGTACGCGCTATTTTCAAACAAAAAAAAAATTTTAAATTCCTTTAATTTCCTAGTTTAGAGTCTATACCCCGCCTACCATTCCTATTACAGCAAAGTGCATACGTCTCTAAACTATTGTGATGATCTCATTACCTCTTCCATTATCAATATTTAACTTCCGACAGCGTATGCTCCCAGAAGAGTCAACCAATATATTGATTCCTCCAACGACCACCTTCAGAGAAGATCATGAAGGTAAAACTGAGAAATTCGAGCTCACACAGAGGCCTACCAACAATCGTTTTCCTGAGTCCCGAGTTCGAGTCTCGGTCCGGCACACAGTTTCAATCTGCCAGGAAGTTTCAATCGTTTTCCTGCCCACCATTCGGAGTGGCCGAGGGAAGGGGGTGAAGTGATAACTGCACACAAAGTACCCTCCGCCACACACCAATAGGCAACTTGGGAGAGAAGATGTAGCGGCAGATATTAGCTGTTTAAGCAATCGTTACCTCCAAGTAACACCTCTCTTTTGTGCAAACGATGACGCATGGGTTTTTATTTCTGTCGTTCCTCGGAAGCCTCTGCGCCAAGTGTTAAGTTATATTCCTCGTACAGTCCAAACAGTTTTTCTATTTGCACGTTTCTCGGGAAAGAGAGTTTTGCAAGCCACCTCGTATAAAGAAATCGCTTCTCCTTTCCAAGGCCACTCAGATACGGTGTGGCATTCTTTATTCCCGCTCAGATGGAAAAAAACTCCGGAAGCCCATACATGCGCATATCTGCACTGGGCCGCTTCTTTTCGGACGACGGGACGGCGCTACCATTCCCATTCCCATTCCGCATTGTCGACAGCAAACCAAACAGCTCTTCGAGCTCCGCCAGAAAAACACGCGGCTCAACGGCGTGGCAAAGATAAGGCGGCCGCTGTTGCAACGTGCTCTGCACACCGCTGCCTTCATTTGTCTGCATGCCGTTCCGCCCCAGCAAGGAAGCCGGGAATAGCATTTCTTTTTGCCCTCGGCCATGTCTCGTGGTCGCCCGCAGTACAGATACTTGTCTGGAATGTTCCACTGGGACTGCAACTGTACCGAGACTAAACTTCTCGTAGTGTCTGCTCATACGCGTGACATAACACTTGATATCGACAGACGCTGAATGATTCACAGAGCAGAGTTTCAGTTTCTTGGGCATTCTTTCGGTTTTACGTATTTTGCTTCAAAGATATGGACCAGCATTTATTAAGAATGAAACTGACGTACCAAAGATGTTAAACACAGAGCCGTGTGTGTATCTGGACAGCTACGCTCATGATATTTAATCTTCCTTCTTCACAGGATTATTTGTAAGTACATAACCGATCAAAAGCTTTCGATTACCCATGAAAAAAGTTATTCACTTTATTTCACTATACAAACACATCGTAGAGACTAGACAGACCAACAAAATAAATATTTCCTCTTTCTATCTTTAAGTAGGCTGCTATAAAATATCCTTTACATTTTAGCCACATCGAAGTATCAACCCTTTGCCCTCAGAATAGCATAAACTCTTGGCATTCTGAAGAAGTTTTTGTACATATTTCAGTCCAACACGTCTGTAAATTATTCCATAGATCTTCAACATTTGATGACAGTTTTCTGACCTCCCTCTCATGTTCATCCTGAAAGAGTTCGTTAAGATTTAAGTCAGGTGACTGACTTGGCCAAATAACATAGCTGAGTCTCCACATTTCTCTCTTCTATTGGCATTGCTCTACACACTTTAGATGTTTGGGATCGTTGTTCTGCTGCAGAACAAACCCTCAACTAATAAGTCTCTTGCCACATGGAACTGCAGTGTTGATCAGTGCCCTTTGAGACCTTTCCTTTTTTATTGTTCCATTAATTCTCACTAGCCGGCTGGAGTGGCCGTGCGGTTCTAGGCACTACAGTCTGGAACCGAGCGGCCGCTACGGTCGCAGGTTCGAATCCTGCCTCGGGCATGGATGTGTGTGATGTCCTTAGGTTAGTTAGGTTTAATTAGTTCTAAGTTCTAGGCGACTGATGACCCCAGAAGTTAAGTCGCATAGTGCTCAGAGCCATTTGAACCATTTGAACCAATTCTCACTAGATCACCGACCTTATCACCAGCAAAACATCTCCACACCATGACCGACCTACCATCATGCCTTACGTTTGGCAACACACACTGCTCATCATACGTTCTCCACGAAACCGACGAACAAACATTCGACGATGGCTTCCAAATACTTCAAACTCATATTCGTCCTTGAATAACTCCTTGGACCATTGTTACACACCCCAGCGTAAACACTGAAGTAAAGAAGTCATGGGATAATTCCCAAACCGTGTCGAGCCTCCTTTTGCTTGGCGTAGTGCAGCATGGACTCAACAAGTTGCTGGAAGTCGCCTACAGAAACATTTAGCAATACTGCTTCCCAAACTGTTGCCAGCGAAGGATTTTGTGCGCGTAATGACCTCTCAGTTGTGCCCCATGAATATTCGACGGGACTCATGTCGGGCGATGTAGTTGGCCAAATCATTCGTTCTAACTGGGAGGAGTGTTCTTCAAATCAATTGTGAACAACTGTGGGCCGGTGGCACGACATCGTTGTTTGAAAACATGAAGTCCGTGAATGATTGCAAATGGTCTCCAAGTAGCCGAACGTAATAAATTTCAGACAACGATCTTTCCGTTGGACCAAAGGACCCAGTCCAGTCATGTAAACACAGGCCCCATTGTGCAGCCACCACCAGCTTGCACAGTGCACTGTTGACAACCTGGGTCCATGGCTCCGTGCGGTCTGCGCCACACTCGAATCCTACCGTCAGCTCTTACCAACTTAAACCAGAACTCATCTGATCATGTCACGGTCTCCCAGTCGTCTACAGTCCAACCGACTTTGTCACGAGCCCAGAAGAGACACCGCAGGCGTTGTCGTGCTGTTAGCAAAGGCACTCGCGTCAGTCGTTGCTGTCATAGCCTATTAGCGCCAAAATTTCGCCGCACCGTCCTAACGGATGCGTCCGCCGTACGTCCCATATTGATTTCTGCTGTTATTTCACCCAGTGTTGCTTGTCTGCTAGCACTGACAATTCTACACAAACGCCGCTGTTCTCGGTCGTTGAATAACGGCTATCGGCCACTGTGTTGTCCGTGGTGAGAGATAATGCCCGAGGTGTGGTATTTTCGGCGTACTCCTGACACTCTGGATCTAGGATTAGTTAATTCTCTAACGATTTACCAAGTGGAATGTCCTATGCGTCTAGCTCTACCATTCCGCGTTCAAAGTCCCTTAATTCCCGTCGTGCAGCTATAATCACATCGCAAACCGTTTCACGTGAATCACTTGAATACAAATAACAGATCCGCCATTGCCCTGCTATTTTATGCCTTGTGGTTTTGGCCGGCCGGGGTGGCCGAGCGGTTCTAGGCGCTATAGTGTGGAACCGCGCGACCGCTCCGATCGCAGGTTCGAATCCTGCCTGGGGCATTGATGTGTGTGATGTCGTTGGGCTAGTTAGGTTTAAGTAGTTCTAAGTTCTAGGGGACTGATGACCTCAGAAGTTAAGTCCCATAGTGCTCAGAGCCATTTGAACCTTGTGGTTTTGGAAATTTGTGGTAAGGTCCTATGGGACCAAACTGCTGAGGTCATCGGTCCCTAGGCTTACAACATAACTTACGCTGAGGACAACATACTCACACACTCATACTCGAGACGACTGGAACGTACGATGGGGGGAGCCGCACGAACCGTGGCAAGGCGCCCAAGACCGCACGGCTACCCCGCGCGGCAATGCCTTATGTACGCTGTACTACCTGCATCTATATGTGTGCGTAAGCTATTCCATGACTTTTGTCGCCTCAGTCTTTGTTGTTGTGTCCATTGCTACCAAATCACCGTATTTACTTTTCGAAATAAAGGTTTTTTGACCGATATGCACATCCTTTAAAGCTTGTTTGCTCAAACGACGTTGCACTGTTGACACAGAGATCGGAGCAGCTCGCATATTATTTACTTCCTCGCGACTCTGAGGTGCAGTAAGAGTCCTCTGACGTTTACTCGATACACTCTATACACATATGAACCCGGGTCTTCCAGATCGCGAAGCACTTGCATTGGCACCAGTTTGCTTGAACCGCTGCAAAGTATACCGTATACGCCACTACAGACTGGGCTACGCCAACTTTTTTAGAACAGCCTTCCTGATGCAGAGTTACATTTACAGCACGTTTTTCAATTCCACTCTCCCACTTCAGTTAATTTAGGGGATAATATGGGATGGACCTGATCAGGTATACAAACACACTGGTAGACACGCACAGTATAGGGTGAGGCAGCTAAGTCATAACACCCCTTGTATCTCCCCAACCGTAATAGATACAAAAATACCGTTTGGACAGTGAATTGCAGGGACAGGGGCTACTTGACTACATCACATTTCGTGTTTGTGCTATTTTTTATTACAGAGATACAAGGCCATCTTTGGTTTTTTAAAATGGAACCCTATGTTAAAGTTTAGCGTAACGTGATGGGCTTAAAAAGACAGTTACAAATACAGGTACATCACAATATTTGGGCGAATAGTTTTTGAGACACGTATAAGTTGCCGTATCGTATTCGTCCTTCGAAGCGGCGTTGTCCAGTGCGACCTTTACATCTACATCTACATCTACATTGATACTCCGCAAGCCACCCAACGGTGTGTGGCGGAGGGCACTTTACGTGCAACTGTCATTACCTCCCTTTCCTGTTCCAGTCGCGTATGGTTCGCGGGAAGAACGACTGTCTGAAAGCCTCCGTGCGCGCTCTAATCTCTCTAATTTTACATTCGTGATCTCCTCGGGAGGTATAAGTAGGGGGAAGCAATATATTCGATACCTCATCCAGAAACGCACCCTCTCGAAACCTGGCGAGCAAGTTACACCGCGATGCAGAGCGCCTCTCTTGCAGAGTCTGCCACTTGAGTTTATTAAACATCTCCGTAACGCTATCACGGTTACCAAATAACCCGGTAACGAAACGCGCCGCTCTTCTTTGGATCTTCTCAATCTCTTCCGTCAACCCGACCTGGTACGGATCCCACACTGATGAGCAATACTCAAGTATAGGTCGAACGAGTGTTTTGTAAGCCACCTCCTTTGTTGATGGACTACATTTTCTAAGCACTCTCACAATGAATCTCAACCTGGTACCCGCCTTACCAACAATTAATTTTATATGATCATTCCACTTCAAATCGTTCCGCACTCATACTCCCAGATATTTTACAGAAGTAACTGCTACCAGTGTTTGTTCCGCTATCATATAATCATACAATAAAGGATCCTTCTTTCTATGTATTCGCAATACATTACATTTGTCTATGTTAAGGGTCAGTTGCCACTCCCTGCACCAAGTGCCTATCCGCTGCAGATCTTCCTGCATTTCGCTACAATTTTCTAATGCTGCAACTTCTCTGTATACTACAGCATCATCCGCGAAAAGCCGCATGGAACTACCGACACTATCTACTAAGTCATTTATATATATTGTGAAAAGCAATGGTCCCATAACACTCCCCTGTGGCACGCCAGAGGTTACTTTAACGTCTGTAGACGTCTCTCCATTGATAACAACATGCTGTGTTCTGTTTGCTAAAAACTCTTCAATCCAGCCACACAGCTGGTGTGATATTCCGTAGGCTCTTACTTTGTTTATCAGGCGACAGTGCGGAACTGTATCGAACGCCTTCCGGAAGTCAAGAAAAATAGCATCTACCTGGGAGCCTGTATCTAATATTTTCTGGGTCTCATGAACAAATAAGGCGAGTTGGGTCTCACACGATCGCTGTTTCCGGAATCCATGTTGTTTCCTACATAGTAGATTCTGGGTTTCCAGAAATGACATGATACGCGAGCAAAAAACATGTTCTAAAATTCTACAAGAGATCGACGTAAGAGATATAGGTCTATAGTTTTGCGCATCTGCTCGACGACCCTTCTTGAAGACTGGGACTATCTGTGCTCTTTTCCAATCATTTGGAACCCTCCGTTCCTCTAGAGACTTGCGGTACACGGCTGTTAGAAGGGGGGCAAGTTCTTTCGCGTACTCTGTGTAGAATCGAATTGGTATCCCGTCAGGTCCAGTGGACTTTCCTCTATTGAGTGATTCCAGTTGCTTTTCTATTCCTTGGACACTTATTTCGATGTCAGCCATTTTTTCGTTTGTGCGAGGATTTAGAGAAGGAACTGCAGTGCGGTCTTCCTCTGTGAAACAGCTTTGGAAAAAGGTGTTTAGTATTTCAGCTTTACGCGTGTCATCCTCTCTTTCAATGCCATCATCATCCCGTAGTGTCTGCATATGCTGTTTCGAGCCACTTACTGATTTAACGTAAGACCAGAACTTCCTAGGATTTTCTGTCAAGTCGGTACATAGAATTTTACTTTCGAATTCAATGAACGCTTCACGCATAGCCCTCCTTACGCTAACTTTGACATCGTTTAGCTTCTGTTTGTCTGAGAGGTTTTGGCTGCGTTTAAACTTGGAGTGGAGCTCTCTTTGCTTTCGCAGTAGTTTCCTAACTTTGTTGTTGTACCACGGTGGGTTTTTCCCGTCCCTCACAGTTTTACTCGGCACGTACCTGTCTAAAACGCATTTTACGATTGCCTTGAACTTTTTCCATAAACACTCAACATTGTCAGTGTCGGAACAGACCTTTCCTGTTGACCACTGAGGAACTTAACAGGGAAGGCGTTGTTTTCCTGCTTCTCGATAACGCCGCAAGGTCACGCACAAGGTAGCTGGTTCAAAATGGTTCGAATGGCTCTGAGCACTATGCGACTTAACTTCTGAGGTCATCAGTCGCCTAGAACTTAGAACTAATTAAACCTAACCAACCTAAGGACATCACATACATCCATGCCCGAGGCAGGATTCGAACCTGCGACCGTAGCGGTCGCTCGGCTCCAGACTGTAGCGCCTAGAACCGCACAGCCACTCCGGGCGGCAAGGTAGCTGGAGAGAAGGGTATAAATGTGCTGCTGCGGTAATGAGAGATCGCTTTTCCGTCACAGTTTCTTGGAGCAAACATGTACACCAACGAAGAAAAGTTAGATATGCTTCTAGTGTTTGGTGATAGCAGAAGAAATGCTGTTAGAGCAATAAAGCGGTATGGAGAGCTGTATCCTGACCGTGAGCGCCCTACGCGCCAGCTTCTTGCACGTATTTGCAAGGAACTACTTGAATCGGGATCATGGAACGCCATACAGAGGACAAGACAGAAAACTGCAACTGGAGAGGTACATGAAGAGGGCGTTCTAGCGTTGGCGCATAACTACCCTACTGTTTCGTTGCGACATATCGCCTCGGAATATGGTATAAGTCAGAGAAGTGTTCTACGCATGTTGCACCGGCATAGATTTCGCCCGTTTCACCTCTCATTACATCAAGCACTCTCTGGTGTAGATTTCGTACGGCGCCAGGAATTTTGCCAGTTTGCTCTGCAGCGCCTACAAGATGATCCAACGTTTTTTTCAACGGTTGCTTTTTACTGATGACGCGACTTTCACCAACCACTCTAATGTGAGTTTGCATAATATGCATTACTGATCAATAGAGAACGCTCACTGGCTTCGACAGGTACAGAATCAGCAACCGTGGAGTGTTGATGTGTGGTGCGGCATCGTCGGAAATGTCATTGAGGGGCCGTACGTCACAGTTCCTGCGAAACGTTCTGCCCATTGTGCTGGAAGAGGTACCACTGACTACGCGCTAGTGAATGTGCTTCCAACATGACGGCTGCCCTGCTCACTCATCCCGTGTGGCTACAGAGCTGTTAAATGAAAAGTTCCCGGATTGTTGGATAGGACGACGTGCTGAAGTGAAGTGGCCAGCCCGGTCTCCTGTTTTGACCCTTCTTGATTTTTTTTCTGTGGGGAGCAATCAAACATGAAGTGTATGCTCAAATACCAACCACACCAGACGATATGAACCAACGTATCATCGAAGCGTGCGCTGATATCTCACGTGACATCCTCGCAGCCGTCCACAAATCATTCGAACGGCGACTACAAATGTGCATTGCATCAGAGTGGAAGCATTTTGAGCACATGCTTTAGTAAAGTTTTGTATCATCTACTGTACGTATTTTACATCTTTGTGTGAATTTGCTTCGTATTCAAATAAAAAACAAATACGTACGAAATAATTGTGACGAAGAAGGACCTCTTCATTTATATTTGTATTTCTGTTACTTAAAATGTATTAACATCTTGTAGTATTTTAATACTGAATGTTGTCTACTATTTTGGTATCACAGTTGTCAAATAACTGAATAATATTTGCGCGACATCATCAGTTAATTTTTGCGCAAAATGTGAAGTATGTATTACTATTGTCGGGTAAATGGGCGTGTTTGTGTAAGGACGGACTTGCGACGTTCACCATGTACTGTACACAACAGGTAAGGTCGCATTGGACAATGCCGCTTCGAAGGACGAACGCGATACGAGAACAGATCTGTCTCTCAAAAACTATTCTCCTAAATACTATGATATACACATATTTGAAATGGTCTTTTTAAGTCCATCACGTTACGTTAAACTTTAACATAGGGTTCCATTTAAAAAAAAAACAAAGATGGCCTCATACGTCTGTAATAAAAAATAGCACAAACACGAAATGTTATGTATTCCAGTAGCCCCAGTCTCTGTAACTCACTGACCAAACGGCTTCTTTGTATCTATTACGATTGGGGAGATACAAGGGGTGTTATGACTTAGCTGCCTCATCCTGCATATTGTAAAGTAATGTGAACTGATTGCGGTGTATTCGAATGGAACCGTCTTAGGGAACAGAAAGTCAAATACGCAACAAAGGCACTTACCCTTTGTACATTGCCGGAAAAAATGGTACATCCTTTTAGAGCTTTACAACTCACAAGATTTATTGTTTCAGCAGTGCATATGGAGTGTGTGAAATGATTACATTTACAGATCAGCAGCACAAGTGGTTGTGAGGTACCAGTTATCGACTCATGCTAAAACATGCACATTAGCACGTGGTGTAGACTTCACGGGCGGCAGTGCGGGCGTTTTAAGTGATATCCAGTCGACCATACAGATGGCGAATACTGTCCTGGTATACGTTATTCCACGCCTGCTCCAACTGTTTAAGTAGTTTTGTAAGCGCTGTTGGTTGAAAAGTCGCACGAACCACTTCTTGTCCCTTGCTCGATTAGAGACGTCCGGAAGTGGTGCTGGCGAGGGAAGCTGCTACACGTCTTGCAGAGCACATGGAGTTACACGGGCAGTGCGTGGGCGGGCATTATCCTGTTGGAACAACACATGATCTTCCCGTTGCAAGAACGCCAAAAGAACGGGTGTAACAACATTCTGCATGTACCGAGCTCTGGTTAGCATCCCCTCCAGAAATACTAAAGGTGAATGAGACTTGTAGCATCTCGCACCGCAGACTATACAGCCTGGAGTGGCCAGTGTGTTTTGGATGAATGCACTCTGCGAGACATCGCTCATTAGTTCTACGTCTTACACGCAAACGAGCATCACTTACGTGCAGGCAGAACCAGCTTTCCTTGCTGAAGACCACGAGCGCGTTATTCGATCTTCGAAGTAATCCTCTAACGGGACCAGTCGAGCAGAAGACGGACTGGAGGTGTGCGTGTATAGTCTCACTCCTAATAACCGGTTCGCAACAGTTCGTGTTGACACGTCTGAGCTCACAAACCCTGTTACCGGTGCAATGGTAGCTGTACGATCTGTCAGCGATGCCCTTACAGCTCGACGATCCAGGCGGGCGCCTGTGCTGTGTGGACGTCTGGAATCTCGTCTACGGGTGTGAGAACGTTCGCGTGACCATTAATACTGTGGTGTCACCGCCAGACGCCACACTTGCTAGGTGGTAGCCTTTAAATCGGCCGCGGTCCGTTAGTATACGTCGGACCCGCGTGTCGCCACTATCAGTGATTGCAGACCGAGCGCCGCCACACGGCAGGTCTAGTCTAGAGAGACTCCCTAGCACTCGCCCAGTTGTACAGCCGACTTTGCTAGCGATGGTTCACTGTCTACACACGCTCTCATTTGCAGAGACGACCGATGACGTGGTCGAATCGTTTCCGATTGATTTTCGTCGTGTAGCTACAGCCACCAATGGCCCTTGTCAAAGTCACGGATCGGGGACCCGTTGGTTCGCCGATTTTCTGCTCACAAGGAGAGACTTTTTGTTCAACGTGGTGTTTTGCTATTGCTTTCTGATAATGATCAGTCCAGGGTCGTGGTACCACGTTCGTTACAGTCCTCTATCTTACGGCTTCTCCACCAAGGACATTGGGGTATAGTGAGAACGAAACAACTTGCTCGTCAGCACTGTACTTGGTTCGGAATCGATGCCGCGATTACGAATATGTGCTCTTCTTGCATGGTGTGTGTCGAACAACAATCAGCACCGCCGCGGAAATTCTTTCCATGGCCAAAAGCCACTTCCCCTTGGCAACGATTACACATCGATTTTGATGGTCCATTCTGGAATGCTCGATGGTTGGTTGTGATAGATTCATTCAGTAATTTTCCTTTTGTTGTCCGGATGTCTTCCACGACGTCATCTGCCACCATCCACGCGTTATCTGCTATCTTTTGCATTGAAGGTCCTCCACAGACAATTGTTTCCGACAATGGTCCACAATTCATGTCCGCAGAATTTCAGCCATTCTGCAAGGCCAATGGTATTCAACAGCTGACGTCTGCGCCGTTTTCACCACAGTCAAACGGTGCCGCCGAACGACTAGTCAGGACTTTCAAGTCACAGAAGTTGAAGTTGAAAGAGTCACATTCTCGGGAGGACGCGTTATTGCTCTATTTGTCCTCGTATCGCTCTCAGCCCCGAGATGGTCGCTTGCCGGCTGAGTTGCTCAACGGTCGCCATCATCGAACCTTGATGTCTTTGCTACATCCGCCGCATCAGGTTCCTGTGCAGCGGCAGACACCTGCTTTTGCCCCAGGCGACGTTTTCTACTACCGCCACTATCGAGGTTCACGGCGTTGCCTCCAAGGGCGCATTCTTCGCTGCTTCGGACGCGCTATGTATCTGGTTTTGGGGGCCTCTGGTGAGGTGCGCCGGCATCTCAATCAGCTGCGCCTCTGTCGTCGCACGGGATCTGCCGCTCGCCGTCTGCTTTCAGCGACAGTGCCGTCCGGTAAGCGCCCTGGGGACCCATCTACTGGCTCGCCTCAGCACCAGGTGTTACCGACGCTGCCTTCCATTTTGCCCCATGGCGACGCGCCGCCACCGCCGCCTGTTCTCCCGCCGGCGACGCCCGCAGTGGACGCTTCGCTGCAGCCGCCGGGCGCCCCCCTGGGTCGGAGGACGCTAAGTTCACCGGACTTGGATACGATGTGACGTCACTATGACGTATACACGCTACATCGAAAACGATAGATACTGTATATCAACTATTCGACATTTGTGAACTTTCGAGAGGTTGTGACAGGGTAGCGCTGTGCTCTGCGCCATTCGTTTGTGAACAGTAGACTCTAAAGCTGAACTGAGTATATGATGACCTAACACATTGTTTCTCCGAGTAAGAGACCTTTACTGTTTCCATCTTCTGCAAGCTGCATCCAGCAAAAGTAACGAGACTTCTGCATAGTTTAAGGTATCCGCTCATGTTGTGATGCAATTCGTATTTTGCATAATCTTGTCTTAGCAAATTATACTGCTGACATAAACCACACTGACATGGCCAGGTACATGCTAAAAATATTGTGGTTGTATACATGACATAATAAACAGTACGTCTGGTTTATCATACCACCGTGGAATGCTTTGACACTGCATTCAATTATTTCATACGTCAATCAGTACTAGACACTAACCTTTGGTTAAGATTACATTGAGAAATCCACTTCCCCTCGTATTTCATCTCCGGTCGACGATTTTTCTTCAACAATGCCTCATATTTTTCTTTTTAAGTTCGAAATTCAATCATTCTACACACCAGTCATTACTGGACGCTAAGGTACCTGTCTCTGCGGTCTGAGTGTAAAATTACTTCGAATTATGGTTGATAAAAGACTATCTTGGGATGGACATATAAATTACTTATCTAACAAACGTGCACGAGTTCTCTTTCAGCTATATAAATTAAGAAAAAAAGTCAGCAAGAGTATGCTGCTACAATCTAATATGTACTGACAAGACCAATTGTATGAAACGATACTAAAATGTTGATAGTAAATAAATATTATTTTCAGCGTAAGCATTCAATACAACAATCACACAATCTAATGTGGTCGGCACATAAGAAGACCACTTTTTTACGAAACGTGTTGTCCGTGGTGTTTTCAAGGCCGCGGTCAGGAATATTTCTACTAATATCCAGCTCTTTTATTCTGGCGAAATACATATACGCTGCCACACTGAGCTGTTTTCAGAATCGCACATGTCAAAACAAACCACTAGCAGACGACAGTTTAGTATCTCGAACGTTCGTAAAAGTCGATAGGTGTGTTAATCGAATAAAGCGTATATACGTCATAATGACGTCACATCATATCCAGGTTGGGTGAACTTAGCATCCTCCCCCTGGGTCACGCGCCGCCGATCGCTCCCCGTGACCAGTTCTCCTCCGACATGGACCTCTTGCCCGCTCCGGACCATATGTCGTCTTCGCCCTTCGGGTGCCCCGGCCCGATGGAGGTCGACCCTTCGGCCCCTCCTGTCTCTCTACGGGCGCATACACCGCATGTTGGCGTGCACCCTGGAGTAGGTTTTCAGGCGTTCCCTAGCTCCCCGCGGTCCGAATGGCAGGGTGCGGGTGGCACAGCCTCGCCTGTTGTTAGGCTCCCCACCGCGTCGCATACGTCAACATGGGGTCCTCCCCACGGCGGGCGGAGGCCTTATACCACACCCGTCCGCCGGTTTGCGGGGGAGGAATGTGGCGTCACCGCCAGATACCACGCTTGCTAGGTGGTAGCCTTAAAATCGGCCGCGGTCCGCTAGTATACGTCGGACCCGCGTGTCGCCACTATCAGTGATTGTTGCAGAGACGACAGTTTAGCATAGCCTTCCGCTACGTCACTTGCTACGACCTACCAAGGCGCTATATTCAGTTACTATAAGTACTATCTTCAAGAATGTATTCTGAACAGATAATATTGTGACTCATGCACCGTCAAGAGCGACGTTCATCATTAATGTATTAAAGTTAAGTACCAAACTAATTACGTCCGCTTTCTGAATTCTCATTCCTTGTCATGTTCCAGACCTCACGTCAGTATAGTTCGTCCCTCCTCACGCCAGCCTGCGTGAGCTAAACGCGTGCATTTCGGCCTCCCCTCGTAACACGCTGTTGGCTCTTCTGCTAACACAAAAAATACTAGCGTCGTTGCACAACTGACGCAGCCTGTGCGGCAGTTCTCCGAATGGACCATCCCGCCACTCGGAAGGCCACAGTTTGGCCCCTTTGAAACTCGCTCAGTTGGCTGTAGAAAGCACGAGTGACGTTGTTGGCCGCTTCCTTTACACTTTTGCACCATACTGAGCCTTCTGGCTGTGACCATTCTCTATTAAATGGTAGAAATGGTTGGCGCTCTGGCAGATCTGTCACTACGTCATCTGTAGGCGGACGACGTTCAAACCCTTATCAGCACATCCACTACCCCACCAGTTGACATATGCCGTCATCGGATCAAAATCGTCATCGTCTTTCAAGGTGTACTAATTTCTTTCCCGCAGTGTATGTTGGTACTAGTTTTATTATCGGCATGGGGATATGACAGAATATTCAATACGAACTCTCTGTTCTAAGTACAAGTCCATAGTTCTGATAGGTTATCGAAAAACTTCTGACCAATAGTGTACCTACGGAATTTCAGATGACGACTGCACAGCCCAATGGATAGGACACCTCTCCCAGTTTTTAACACTCACCACTGGTGTTTTTTAAGGGCACTGTTTGTGACGTGGCAAACTTCAATAGGGATGAAAGAACACGTGGGCCCATTCACTGAATTCCCGGGAAGGCACAATGACAGCAGCTTGTGTGTATGTGCGAACTAATTCGATGCGACAATACAGAGTAGATGACTTGGCTTCGTGCTCTATCACGTCTTCCTCAGCAGTGCGCTCTATAACTACGCCGCGGCGAATTTTACAAGCAAAAACTTCGACAGATGATCTATCCACTGATATGTTTTGTCTCCGTATGTGTCGCAGTTTTTGCGCAGTCTCTTCCGGAACCCTAGAGGTGCTTATAAATAACCCTGTACTTAAAATATTGCGAATTACCTTTACAAAGGAACTGAGAGTTAGAGTGGAACCAAGCAACAACTTCAAATGAACAACTTATTATTGTGATTATCTGAGAGGCAGGCCATATGTTTCGAAAATGTGGGGCAGAGGAGCAAAGGCGCCTGTGCGATAGTTTACAGGGGAGAGGGGCGGCGGGGGTTAACCTGGTAGTATGGGGTACTTTTAATATTTTTGAAGACGAATCGGGATTTGCAGGGGCCATGAAAAGTTCCAGTACGGACACCGTTAATCCTGCATAATACTAACTTTTAAATCATTTTATTGAGGGACAGACACCTGAGAGATGGGGGAAACCACGGACCCCTGGGTATGGGCGCCCTTGACAGAGGTAGCGACGGCAGGATACAGTTCCTCCTTTCACCTGTGGAAGGAAAGACGAACAGGGTTGAACTTTCCGTCGACAATGTGACCATGATACGCTGCTGGCTGTGAAAGCACCATGTGACAAACTGCTATGAAGTGAACTGTACGCTTGGAAACGAAAATGATTACTATTTCAGTGCAAGTGCACAAAGTAAGTGAAATCAAAGATTATGCAGCTAGTGTCGGTTCTAATATCGCAAGTGAATGATGACTGTGTGAAGATCGTGGTTATGGCTGGTATAAGGAGAAGAAACGCCTATCAACAAGTGCTGAAACTGGAAGCGAATATATGTGTCATGTAGCTGTGATACACTGTCCAGTCACCTGTCAAAATTCTGGACAACCACCTTTCACAGCGCGGACCGCTGCGAGACATACGGGAAGAGAGTCCATGACGTTCTAGACGGTAATGATAGGAATTTGAACCCATGCCTACTCCAGCACAATGGCCAAATGCGCTAGGTTTCTCAGTTGAGGAGCCATGACGCGAGCAGCTCGTTCGAGGTGGTCCCAGATATTCTCGATTGGGTTTAACTCCGACGAGTTTGGTGGTCAGGGCAGTACGGTAAACTCATCCTGCTGTTCGAAACACGCACGCACCCTATGAGCTGTGTGATACGTTACCTTGTCGTACTGGTAGAACTATTGCGTCGAGAGAAAACAAACTGTTCATGCAGATGTATGTGGTCCCCAAGGATAGATACATCTTGTGTTGATCTATTATAACCTCCAGGCAAGATTACTCAGAGAACGCCTCGAAACATTCCTCAAACCATAAAGCTCTCTCCTCTGGGCTGGACACCTTTAACGATTGTTGCGTGGTATTTGCTTTCACTCCGGTGGAGCGTCAAACGCGGCTCATCTGAAAGGGCCACCAAGAAGTCAAGTTGCGGTATTGACGTGCGAATTCCAGCTTTCGTCGCCGATGAGCAGTAGTCAGGACGGGTGCATGAACCAGAACTAGGCACGTATGCAAAGACCCATACGCAGCAACGGTCACTGGACAGTCGATGCGGAGACGCTGTTGGTAGCCCCTTGTTTCATTTGGGCAGTCAGCTGCTCAACAGTTGCACTTCTGTTCGCCCGTACACGTATCCACAGCCCTCCTTCTAACAGCCGTGTACCGCAAGTCTCTAGAGGAACGGAGGGTTCCAAATGATTGGAAAAGAGCACAGGTAGTCCCAGTCTTCAAGGAGGGTCGTCGAGCAGTTGCGCAAAACTATAGACCTGTATCTCTGACGTCGATCTGTTGTAGAATTGTAGAACATGTTTTTTGCTCGAGTATCATGTCGTTTTTGGAAACCCAGAATCTACTCTGTAGGAATCAACATGGATTCCGGAAACAGCGATCTTGTGAGACCCAACTCGCTTTATTTGTTCATGAGACCCAGAAAATATTAGATACAGGCTCCCAGGTAGATGCTATTTTTCTTGACTTCCGGAAGGCGTTCGATACAGTTCCGCACTGTCGCCTGATAAACAAAGTAAGAGCCTACGGAATATCACACCAGCTGTGTGGCTGGATTGAAGAGTTTTTAGCAAACAGAACACAGCATGTTGTTATCAATGGAGAGACGTCTACAGACGTTAAAGTAACCTCTGGCGTGCCACAGGGGAGTGTTATGGGACCATTGCTTTTCACAATATATATAAATGACCTAGTAGATAGTGTCGGAAGTTCCATGCGGCTTTTCGCGGATGATGCTGTAGTATACAGAGAAGTTGCAGCATTAGAAAATTGTAGCGAAATGCAGGAAGATCTGCAGCGGATAGGCACTTGGTGCAGGGAGTGGCAACTGACCCTAAACATAGACAAATGTAATGTATTACGAATACATAGAAAGAAGGATCCTTTATTGTATGATTATATGATAGCGGAACAAACACTGGTAGCAGTTACTTCTGTAAAATATCTGGGAGTATGCGTGCGGAACGATTTGAAGTGGAATGATCATATAAAATTAATTGTTGGTAAGGCGGGTACCAGGTTGAGATTCATTGGGAGAGTGCTTAGAAAATGTAGTCCATCAACAAAGGAGGTGGCTTACAAAACTCTCGTTCGACCTATACTTGAGTATTGCTCATCAGTGTGGGATCCGTACCAGATCGGTTTGCCGGAGGAGATAGAGAAGATCCAAAGAAGAGCGGCGCGTTTCGTCACAGGGTTATTTGGTAACCGTGATAGCGTTACGGAGATGTTTAATACACTCAAGTGGCAGGCTCTGCAAGAGAGGCGCTCTGCATCGCGGTGTAGATTGCTCGCCAGGTTTCGAGAGGGTGCGTTTCTGGATGAGGTATCGAATATATTGCTTCCCCCTACTTATACCTCCCGAGGAGATCACGAATGTAAAATTAGAGAGATTAGAGCGCGCACGGAGGCTTTCAGACAGTCGTTCTTCCCGCGAACCATACGCGACTGGAACAGGAAAGGGAGGTAATGACAGTGGCACGTAAAATGCACTCCGCCACACACCTTGGCTTGGGGAGTATAAATGTAGATGTAGTTGTAGATGTAGCCGTCATTCACTTCCCCACACCAGTTTTCGTTAGCACTATTTTGCCATGCATTGTATACTTATACCACTGCAGAATGGGAACAGCTTACAAACTTAGCGGTTTCGGAAATGTTTCCACCATTGGCCTGAAATCAAATATTCATGACCCTTTGGATGTCAGGTAAATCGCTTCATTTCCACATTGCAACACTAACTGCACTGTTTTCCGCGTTCCCTCAACACGCTTTCTGTACTATCCACTGCTAGTGCTGCCATCTGTGAATGCTTATTGCGTCTTGAGGTCGAGCATGGGTCGTGGTGGCATTAATATGGCTAGACCGTATACTTATACAACTGGAACAAGTCCTGGTTGGCTGGAGTGGTACCACAGCCGCCGACACTTTGCAGCTATCACTGCTGTGTCTAGCAGCTGTAGTCTTGCCCCATGCTTTCCGGTGGGCTTTCTAATCCGCCAGGATGGGATACCATACCTCCTGAATCTGAAATTGGTAATGGCTGGAAGTGCCCAGAATGGCATTTTTGGGAGATGCGCTGGTGTGCACTTACGCCCGCTAGCTGGTGTGATGAACAGGGAACGTCTGGCGTTATACAAGGCACAGTGATGTGGGCAATGCTGACCATGACTACAGTGGCAGCGTGGATATCCCTATGTCCATGGCTATTAATATTCCTGCTGGTCGTCTTGGACACAGATTGTATCTGTGGTAAAGGAGGGCATTCTGGTTCTGGGTGTACCATTGGTGGGTGGCAGTGGTGCGAGTAGTAGGTATTGATCAAGTTCGTTTGTATTGTGGTGCTCAGACTCCTTTAGGTGCGTCGACTGAGGAGTCCACCATAGTTTATGGTGTCGAAGTGTCTTAGCGGTATACTCACTCTGCAATTCATAGTAGTGAGCACTATAATTGCTCGGCCCAGGGTTCTTGAGGCTGTAGGGCCGGCAGACACAAGTGGATATGTGGTTGCGTCCCACGGAGGAAGTCCTCTGGGCTACATGTTGTCTTGCATGTGCTCAGAAAAAGTGTAAGCACTGCTGTTGTGGTGGAGGTTCGCACAGCTTTCAATATTAGATGCTTAAACATTTCCATCATATGCTTTACGTCACCAATGCAGGATGGGTTTAAAGGCACATTAGAAAGATGCTTAACATAGTTGATATACAGAAGCGTTTGAAAACAGTTGCTGTGAGTCTGGGTCCATTGTCAGAAACCATAGTTCAGGGATACACTTCTATAGCTTGTGTGTTTATAGTAGCTTCTGTTGCGGTGGGTGACATGATTATCACATTAGTATTTGGAGTAGGCATTCACAGTTAGCAGTAGCAGAAGACAGCCTAGAGATCTGTCCTGAAGTCCGAATTGATGGGGTCAGAATGTTGGCTGGGGTGGACCAGTGGACGACGAATGGGATGCTGGTGCGTAATGTCGGATTAAAGCTGGACTGCTGTGTGCTATGACTTTCATTTCCTGTTTAAGCCTGGTCAGTAAGCGTGTAGTCTTTACATGTCCGAAAATGAAGTAGTTCTGGGAACTGTGGCCTTAATGTGACCCGGCTGATGGCACAGTGCGTATTTGTCTCGGCGTTTATTATGAGGACATCGTTAATGAGTGCTATATGGTGGTATATGCTGGGCCAGATCTATGAATGTCTGTTGCCCAGCTGTGAAGCACTTGTGAATAGGATCTGGTTCCTGCTCATATCTGTGGCGATTCAATCTGTTATTGTAGGAAATCCTGTCCCCATTCTGCGCTTATGTGAAAACATAAGATTTCCTGCTGGTCAAAGGCCGGATCCAGTCCCGCGGGAAGGGGAGATACGGCGTCAGCTTTGGCGTGTTGTGCTGTTGACTTCTACTTAACGGCATAATTGTAAGAGCTTAGGAAATGTACACAACGTTGCAGACGTTGCGCCGTTCAATCACAAAAGTTACAGAGTGGCCTGAAGTGCCATCAGCACTTAATGGTCTGCAATTAAAGTGAACTTTGTCCTGTACTTATTAACTGCGAAATATAGTTACTAACCCCTCTGTCCCTATCTGAGCATAATTCCTTTGACCGGGCGTCGTCTTTTTTTATGCATAGGTGATCGGTGTTAGTCGGTAGACGCTTGTTTGCCGAGCATTGCCTGCTTGGAATGTGTGCAGTTAAGCACTGTTAATGCTGACCCTTTTGGTGTGTTGGTATGATTACCTGACTTGTTGGACTGCCCTCGTGTGATGCGCAGATGCATTCGTCTTCGGGCTGCTGCGGAGAAAATTATTCTCGCAGCAGATCTGGCCAACGGCTCGGAGGCGTTTCGGTGTTGTCAGTGGCCCAGTTCCAGGATGAGCCGATTGCAGCATTGACCCGCCTCCTAGCAGAAAATCAGGCAGTCGGCCGAAATCTGTGTTCGAGCAGCAGACGACTTGAATATAGCCCGGGAAGTCGCAGAGTGAGCTTAAGGGCCCGCTTCTGCACCTTGTGCAGCGCTACGATGAGAGTGTCGGCGACTTTTCGCCACGCCATGGCCGCGTGCTATAACACTGGTCTGACCAGGGTTTGGTAGAGAGTAATACCGTGACGTGGAGGCAGCGGTGACCAAGGATTAAGCGGAGGATACAAGGTGCGGAGGCACCACAGTGCTCTGACGTTGCGTACATGTGAGTCTTCGACCAGAGACCATCCCGAGGTATTTCGCTGTCCATGGAATGCTGACAGGAGACAGATCTGGCGGCAGCATCTTCCAGGTGAAGATTACTGCCTGGCTCTTCGCAGCTTTGAATTTCGAGCGCAACTTCGTCAGCCACGAGCTCCCGATCTGGAAGAGGCGTCTCTGGAGGCGGCTGCGTGTGAGGAGCGCAGTGTCGCTGGCCTGTAGTGGCAGGTTTACTTGCATCACCCGCAGTGCGTCGGCAGAGCACCGGGAGTGCAAGAAGGGACCGAGCACCGACGCCCTACGGCACTCCTGCAAGTATCTGCAGCAGAGCGGGTGACCCGTCGTCTATACTCACGTGGAAGGTCCTCTCAGCAAGGTAGGTCCGAAGAAGGACCACATGGGACGTGACTACTCCGTGAACAAAGAGTCTGTACACGAGGCATTCGTGCCATCTACATCTACATTCATACTCGGCAAGACACCCAACGGTGTGTGGCGGAGGGCACTTTACTTGCCACTGTCATTACCTCCCTCCCCTGTTCCAGTCGCGTACGGTTCGCGAGAAGAACGACTGCCGGAAAGCCTCCGTGCGCGCTGGAATCTCTCTAATTTTACATTCGTGATCTCCTCGGGAGGTATAAGTATGGGCAAGAAATATATTCGATACCTCATCCATAAACGCACCCCCTCGAAACCTGGACAGCAAGCTACACCGCGATGCAGAGCGCCTCTCTTGCAGAGTCTGCCACTTGAGTTTGCTAGACATCTCCGTAACGCTATCACGCTTACCAAATAACCCTGTGGCGAAACGCGCCGCTCTTCTTTGGATCTTCTCTATCTCTTCTGTCAACCCGACCTGGTACGGAACTCACACTGATGAGCAACACACAAGTACAGGTCGAACGAGTGTTTTGTAAGCCACCTCCTTTGTTGCTGGACTACATTTTCTAAGGAGTCTCCCAATGAATTTCAACCTGACACACGCCTTACCAACAATTAATTTTATATGATCATTCCACTTCAGATCGTTCCGCACGCATACTCCCAGATATTTTACAGAAGTAACTGCTACCAGTGTTTGTTCCGCTATCATATAATCATACAATAAACGATCCTTCTTTCTATGTATTCGCAATACATTACATTTGTCTATGTTAATGGTCAGTTGCCATTCCCTGCACCAAGTGCCTATCTGCTGCAGATCTTCCTGCATTTCGCTACAATTTTCTAATGCTGCAGCTTCTCTGTATACTACAGCATCATCCCCGAAAGGCCGCATGGAACTTCCGAAACTATCTACTAGGTAATTTATATATATTGCGAAAAGCAACGGGGCCATAACACTCCCGTGTGGCACGCCAGAGGTTACTTTAACGTCTGTAGACGTCTCTCCATTGAGAACAACATGCTGTGTTCTGTTTGCTAAAAACTCTTCAATCCAGCCACACAGCTGGTCTGATATTCCGTAGGCTCTTACTTTGTTTATCAGGCGACAGTACGGAACTGTATCGAACGCCTTCCGGAAGTCAAGGAAAATAGCATCTACCTGGGAGCCTGTATCTAATAATTTCTGGGTCTCATGAACAAATAAAGCGAGTTGGGTCTCACACGATCGCTGTTTCCGGAATCCATGTTGTTTCCTACAGAGTAGATTCTGGGTTTCCAGAAATGACATGATACGCGAGCAAAAAACATGTTCTAAAATTCTACAACAGATCGAAGTCAGAGATATTGGTCTATAGTTTTGCGCATCTGCTCGACGCCCCTTCTTGAAGACTGGCACTACCTGTGCTCTTTTCCAATCATTTGGAACCTTCCGTTCCTCTAGAGACTTGCGGTACACGCCTGTTAGAAAAGGGGCAAGTTCTTTCGCGTACTCTGTGTAGAATCGAATTGGTATCCCGTCAGGTCCAGTGGACTTTCTTCTGTTGAGTGATTTCAGTTCCTTTTCTCACAAGGAGTCAGAAGCATTAGACACGTCGAGAAGCACCACCCCAAGGTAACCTGTTGTTTCCAGCGCCCTCAGCGCCGGTTCCACCAGCCGCATCAGGTGGTGAGAGTTGGAGCGGCCGCTACGAAATCCAGATTGTTTGTCTGCTAATGAGTCAGTCAGCAGTGATATCATTCCCCAGTGCCAACGTCACACCGATGCTGGAATTGCGCCCAGAGCGAGCACTCGCGCTGGCGACGATGGTATGAGGCGGAGATCCGAGTGCAGCCCATGCGTGAAGGCGCCCTAAAAAACACGCTGGCGTCCGAAGGTACTGAATGTCTTTTTTTCATGCCTAGTTTATTGGTTGTATGATATTGGCCATTTGTGGAAGAACAAATAGTAATTCGCTTTCCTCAAAAAGCTTGGAGCTCTTGTAATTTTCGGGGAGAGTATAAGGAATCGATAGTAGCCACTTTGCGATCATCTTTGATTAGCACGTGCCCAAAGTGGTCGACTCGCTCCTGGATAGATTGCCACTTGTCTAACGGCACATAGTATGGCAAACAGCTTGGCAGGTTTTCACAGGTGTTTCTGGCACATACCTCCCGTAACTGTTAAGTCATTTAAATACACTCCTGGAAATGGAAAAAAGAACACATTGACACCGGTGTGTCAGACCCACTATACTTGCTCCGGACACTGCGAGAGGGCTGTACAAGCAATGATCACATGCACGGCACAGCGGACACACCAGGAACCGCGGTGTTGGCCGTCGAATGGCGCTAGCTGCGCAGCATTTGTGCACCGCCGCCGTCAGTGTCAGCCAGTTTGCCGTGGCATACGGAGCTCCATCGCAGTCTTTAACACTGGTAGCATGCCGCGACAGCGTGGACGTGAACCGTAAGTGCAGTAGACGGACTTTGAGCGAGGGCGTATAGTGGGCATGCGGGAGGCCGGGTGGACGTACCGCCGAATTGCTCAACACGTGGGGCGTGAGGTCTCCACAGTACATCGATGTTGTCGCCAGTAGTCGGTGGAAGGTGCACGTGCCCGTCGACCTGGGACCGGACCGCAGCGACGCACGGATGCACGCCAAGACCGTAGGATCCTACGCAGTGCCGTAGGGGACCGCACCGCCACTTCCCAGCAAATTAGGGACACTGTTGCTCCTGGGGTATCGGCGAGGACCATTCGCAACCGTCTCCATGAAGCTGGGCTACGGTTCCGCACACCGTTAGGCCGTCTTCCGCTCACGACCCAACATCGTGCAGCCCGCCTCCAGTGGTGTCGCGACAGGCGTGAATGGAGGGACGAATGGAGACGTGTCGTCTTCAGCGATGAGAGTCGCTTCTGCCTTGGTGCCAATGATGGTCGTATGCGTGTTTGGCGCCGTGCAGGTGAGCGCCACAATCAGGACTGCATACGACCGAGGCACACAGGGCCAACACCCGGCATCATGGTGTGGGGAGCGATCTCCTACACTGGCCGTACACCACTGGTGATCGTCGAGGGGACACTGAATAGTGCACGGTACATCCAAACCGTCATCGAACCCATCGTTCTACCGTTCCTAGACCGGCAAGGGAACTTGCTGTTCCAACAGGACAATGCACGTCCGCATGTATCCCGTGCCACCCAACGTGCTCTAGAAGGTGTAAGTCAACTACCCTGGCCAGCAAGATCTCCGGATCTGTCCCCCATTGAGCATGTTTGGGACTGGATGAAGCGTCGTCTCACGCGGTCTGCACGTCCAGCACGAACGCTGGTCCAACTGAGGCGCCAGGTGGAAATGGCATGGCAAGCCGTTCCACAGGACTACATCCAGCATCTCTACGATCGTCTCCATGGGAGAATAGCAGCCTGCATTGCTGCGAAAGGTGGATATACACTGTACTAGTGCCGACATTGTGCATGCTCTGTTGCCTGTGCCTATGTGCCTGTGGTTCTGTCAGTGTGATCATGTGATGTATCTGACCCCAGGAATGTGTCAATAAAGTTTCCCCTTCCTGGGACAATGAATTCACGGTGTTCTTATTTTAATTTCCAGGAGTGTATTTAGTACAAGCGGGAAGATCAACAGAGTAGAAGAGATGCCAAAAGGCAAGCGCAAGTATTTGTACCAGCCGAACAGAATGTTCATAACACTTTTTTTCCATTCTCCCTTCCAAGGAACTGAGCGGGTTCTCTGAGCTCCAGTCTATTATGGAATCGTGCTTCTTTACAGTCAAATATCCCAAAAGGCTGGAGGAAAGACAGTGGGAATTTCAACTAGGTCTATTTAGAAAGGGACTGCCATCTCCAGCATTCCCCTGATAAGCAGCTAAATGCCAAAAAATCTCGACTGCAACCGTGTATTTGGAACAATTTTGATTTATTTCTGGGACAATGTTGTTTTTTATCCGAGGAAAAAATTGAACGTTTGCGTGTGTGTGTCTGTGTGTGTCAACATAGGTTTAGAAAACATCGTTCGTGTGAAGCACAACTAGCTCTTTATTCACATGAAGTGCTGAGTGCTATTGACAAGGCATTTCAGATCGATTCCGTATTTCTGGATTTCCAAAAGGCTTTTGACACTGTACCACACAAGTGGTTCGTAGTGAAATTACGTGCTTATGGAATATCGTCTCAGTTATGTGACTGGATTTGTGATTTCCTGTCAGAGAGGCCACAGTTCATAGTAATTGATGGAAAGTCATCGAGTAAAACAGAAATGATCAGAAGTGATTTCTGGCGTTTCCCAAGGTAGTGTTAGGCCCTTTGCTTTCCTTATCTATATAAACGATTTGGGAGACAATCTGAGCATCTGTCTTACGTTGTTTGCAGATGACGCTGTCGTTTATCGACTAATAAAGTCATCAGAAGATCAAAACAAAATGCAAAACGATTTAGAAAAGATATCTGAATGGTGCAAAAAGTGGTAGTTGACCCTAAATAACGAAAAGTGTGAGGTCATCCACATGAGTGCTGAAAGGAACTCGTTAAACTTCAGTTACACGATAAATCAGTCTAATGTAAAAGCCGTAAATTCAACTAAATACCTAGGTATTACAATTACGAACAACTTAAATTGGGAAGAACACATAGAAAATGTTGTGGGGAACGCTAACCGAAGAATGCGTTTTATTGGCAGCACACTTAGAAAATGTAACAGACCTGCTAAGGAGACTGCCTACACTATGCTTGTCCATCCTCTTTTAGAATACTGCTGCGCGGTGTGGGATCCTTACCAGGTAGGACTGACGGAGTACATCGAAAAAGTTCAAAGAAAGGCAGCACGTTTTGTATTATCCCTAAATATGGGAGAGAGTGTCATAGAAATGATACAGGATTTGGGCTGGACATCATTAAAAGAAAGGAGTTTTCCGTTGCGACGGAATCTTCTCATGAAGTTCCAATCACCTTCTCTTCCGAATGCGAAAATATTTTGTTGATACCGACCTACATAGGCAGGAACGATCACTACGATAAAATAAGGGAAATCAGGGCTCGTAGGGAGAGATATAGGTGTTCATTCTTTCCGCGCGCTATGCGAGACTGGAATAATAGACAATTGTGAAGGTGGTTCGATGAACCCTCTGCCAGCCACTTAACTGTGATTTGCCGACTATCCATGTAGATTTAGATGTAGATCAGTGTGTGTGTTTTACCATACAGGCAGTTTCCTTTTAATGCTTTTCATTCTCCACATAGAGCGGGTTGTCGAGTAAGTACCCAGTGGAGAGTCAGGGACGTCCCAGCTAAACACCAGGTGACCTGTTCCTGGGACAGAGACAGTCCCGGCTGGGAATATTAAGAGGGGGCATACAGTTCCAGCATTTGCCTTACAACCAAGAGAAACCTTCGTCGTAACAGGGGGGATGGGAATATTAAATATGTAATTTTTTTACGTTAAGAAATAATGCAAATCAGCCACATTTTAAGTATTTTCATTTATACCAACAAGAGTCTTCAGTTGGCGTAATACCCTGTTCGGAGTACTTCAGCGTGGGCTATGTACATCGCAGGACTCTGAAACATCGTAGGTATGTTCATTAATCGGTGAGCTCGCTGGGTATGTTCAAATAAATAATAGCTCCACTTTCTGACACCAGATGAAAATATGGCATTGTAAGCAGTCAGAACGTGTTGTGGGTGCGGGAAAAGGTGGTTCTAGCACATTTATTAGGATATGGTCACAAGTTACAACGTGTGTTCAAAGTGGTTTCCCGACTCGGTAACACGCTGCATCCATAACACAGTCGAAAGTTCCTGACAGCATATACTGTGTAAGCTAAGCGATAGGTTGTCATACGCTGTCCTTCAGATGAGGAGAGGTCCAGGTACATCCGTGATAGAGACAGTATTTCACATAACCTCCACAACTAGAAGTCACGTGGATTTAGGTCGGGTATCTGGAACGTCACACATCTTGAAATTGTCTAGAGATGATGAAGGTTTCTCGAAGCAAATCTTTCACCTGTCGCCGGCCACTGTGGCCGAGTGGTTCTAGGCGCTGCAGTCCGGAACCGCTCTGCTGCTACGGTCACAAGTTCGAATCCTGCCTCGGGCATGGATGTGTGTGATGTCCTTAGGTTAGTGAGGTTTAAGTAGTTCTAAGGTCTAGGGGACTGATGACCTCAGGTGTTAAGTCCCATAGTGCTTTGAATTTTTTTCACCTGTCATCGCATCTTGTGCTCGAAAATAGTGGCTTGGATATAGTTACGTTCTTGCGAAGCTGGTATTACGAGTTGTACAAGGAGGTCCTTATACCGTCCAGATGTCACTGTACGCCTGGCAGGTCTACGACGTGTCATCTCCTCGAAGAAAAACGGACTGAGAATGAAGGAGCTGTGAAACAACACCACACAAAAACATAAGCTGAATACGGTGGATATTCCTGCACATCATGTGGCGGAGTAGAATACCATATGCGGCAGTTCTGTGCATTCGCGGCACCGTGCAGAGTCAAATGTGCCTCGTCAGTCCAGAGAATATTCTCGGGCCACACGTCATCCACTTGTACGCGTGACAAACAACAAAGGGTAAAATGGTTCAAATGGCTCGGAGCACTATGGTACTTAACTTCTAAGGTCATCAGTCCCCTAGAACTTAGAACTTCTGCCCGATGCAGGATTCGAACCTGCGACCGTAGCGGTCGCGCGGTTCCAGACTGTAGTGCCTAGAACCGCTCGGCAATCCCGGCCGTCAACGAAGGGTAAAATCACGGCGTTGTACCCTATCTGAGGGCTTCATTTGTTGCACATTCTGAATCTTGTACAAACAGCAGCGCACAATGCGCCGCAAAACCATTTGAACTGTTGACCATGGGGAGACAATTCGCGTGACGCAGCTCGACCACTGGCTGCAGAGGTTGAAGCTTGCGCTTGCAAGGTCGGCTATAGCTGCAGCAACTTCTTCAACAACTGCCATGGGTACGGGCCGCCTCCCTCTCCTGTTGAACCTCCTAATTCACCCGTTTCTTCAAATTTCTTCATAGTATTCTGCAGCCCATTTATTAGTATGGGACGTCTTCGCAGCTGTTTCTGTCGTCGGTATTCCCGTAGTGCGGCGCTGCTGCTGCTGCTGTTGCGATAAAACAACTTCACCAGCGGAGCTCGGTCTTTCTTCTCAATATCCACTGCGTTTCGTACGGAAAACTTTAATCTTCTTAACCCTTTATACCAACAGTCACTTCACAAAAGAAATCTACACGCATCACTAAGTGACAAACAGCGTACTGGCATCAGAGAAACATCTCACAGTCTGCTTCGAAATTTGTGGTAAGTTCTACGGGACCAAAGTACTGAGGTCATCGGTCCCTAAGCTTACACACTACTTTATCTAAATTAAACTAACTTACGCTAAGGACAACACATACACCAATGCCCGAGAGAGGACTCGAACCTCCGACGAGGTGAGCCGCGCGAACCGTGACAAGGCGCCACAGACCGCACGGCTACCCCGAGCGGCAAAGTCTGCTTACAGCGCCATATTTTCACAGGGTGGCAGAAAGTGAAACTACTATTTTTTTCAGCATACTCTGTGAGTGCGCCGACTAAGAACATACCTACGATGTTTCAGCGTCTTTCCATGCATACAGCACCAATTGTAGGACTCGGAACACCATCAGTTTAATTATGACCACTTGGTACATACTTAAATCTTCAATTAGCATGTCGATAAAAGCTGCAAGTGCAGTTTGGATTCCGCAGCATCTGCCATGTGCAACAAACAAATTTGTTTAACAACTACACTTCGCGACTTGTACACTACTGGCCATTAAAATTGCTACACCATGAAGATGACGTGCTACAGACGCGAAATTTAAACGACGGAAAGAAGATGCTGTGATATGCAAATGATTAGCTTTTCAGAGCATTCACACAAGGTTGGCGCCGGTGGTGACACCTACAGCGTGCTGACATGAGGAAAGTTTCCAACCGATTTCTCATACACAAACAGCAGTTGACCGGCGTTGCCTGGTGAAACGTTGTTGTGATGCCTCGTGTAAGGAGCAGAAATGCGTACCATCACGTTTCCGACTTTGATAAAGGTCGGATTGTAGCCTATCGCGATTGCGGTTTATCGCATCGTGACATTGCTGCTCGCGGTCGTCGAGATCCAATGACTGTTAGCAGAACATGGAATCGGTGGGTTTAGGAGGGTAATACGGAACACCGTGCTGGATCCCAACGGCCTCGTATCACTAGCAGTCGAGATGACAGGCATCTTATCCGCATGGCTGTAAGGGATCGTGCAGCCACGTCTCGATCCCTGAGTCAACAGATGGGGACGTTTGCAAGACAACAACCATCTGCTCGAACAGTTCGACGACGTTTGCAGCAGCATGGACTATCAGCTCTTAGACCGTAGCTGCGGTTACTCTTGGCGCTGCATCACAGACAGGAGCGCCTGCGATGGTGTACTCAATGACGAACCTGGGTGCACGAATGGCAAAACGTCATTTTTTCGTATGAATCCAGGTTCTGTTTACAGTATCATGATGGTCGCATCCGTGTTTGGCGACATCGTGGTGAACGCACATTGGAAGCGTGTATTTGTCATCGCCATACTGGCGTATCACCCGGCGTGATGGTATGGGGTGCCATTGGTTACACGTCTCGGTCACCTCTTGTTCGCATTGACGGCACTTTGAACAGTGGACGTTACATTTCAGATGTGTTACGACCCGTGGCTCTACCCTTCATTCGATCCCTGCGAAACCCTACATTTCAGCAGGATAATGCATGACGGCATGTTGCAGGTCCTCTACAGACCTTTCTGGATACAGAAAATGTTGGACTGCTGCCCTGGCCAGCACATTCTCCAGATCTCTCATCAATTGAAAACGTCTGGTCAATGGTGGCCGAGTAACTGGCTCGTCACAATACACCAGTCACTACTCTTGATGAACTGTGGTATCGTGTTGAAGCTGCATGGGCAGCTGTACCTGTACACGCCATCCAAGCTCTGTTTGACTCAATTCCCAGGCGTATCAAGGCCGTTACTACGGCCAGAGGTGGTTGTCCTGGGTACTGATTTCTCAGGATCTATGCACCCAAATTGAGTGAAAATGTAATCACGTGTCAGTTCTAGTACAATATACACACCTGGAAATTGAAATAAGAACACCGTGAATTCATTGTCCCAGGAAGGGGAAACTTTATTGACACATTCCTGGGGTCAGATACATCACATGATCACACTGACAGAACCACAGGCACATAGACACAGGCAACAGAGCATGCACAATGTCGGCACTAGTACAGTGTATATCCACCTTTCGCAGCAATGCAGGCTGCTATTCTCCCATGGAGACGATCGTAGAGATGCTGGATGTAGTCCTGTGGAACGGCTTGCCATGCCATTTCCACCTGGCGCCTCAGTTGGACCAGCGTTCGTGCTGGACGTGCAGACCGCGTGAGACGACGCTTCATCCAGTCCCAAACATGCTCAATGGGGGACAGATCCGGAGATCTTGCTGGCCAGGGTAGTTGACTTACACCTTCTAGAGCACGTTGGGTGGCACGGGATACATGCGGACGTGCATTGTCCTGTTGGAACAGCAAGTTCCCTTGCCGGTCTAGGAATGGTAGAACGATGGGTTCGATGACGGTTTGGATGTACCATGCACTATTCAGTGTCCCCTCGACGATCACCAGTGGTGTACGGCCAGTGTAGGAGATCGCTCCCCACACCATGATGCCGGGTGTTGGCCCTGTGTGCCTCGGTCGTATGCAGTCCTGATTGTGGCCCTCACCTGCACGGCGCCAAACACGCATACGACCATCATTGGCACCAAGGCAGAAGCGACTCTCATCGCTGAAGACGACACGTCTCCATTCGTCCCTCCATTCACGCCTGTCGCGACACCACTGGAGGCGAGCTGCACGATGTTGGGGCGTGAGCGGAAGACGGCCTAACGGTGTGCGGGACCGTAGCCCAGCTTCATGGAGACGGTTGCGAATGGTCCTCGCCGATACCCCAGGAGCAACAGTGTCCCTAATTTGCTGGGAAGTGGCGGTGCGGTCCCCTACGGCACTGCGTAGGATCCTACGGTCTTGGCGTGCATCCGTGCGTCGCTGCGGTCCGGTCCCAGGTCGACGGGCACGTGCACCTTCCGCCGACCACTGGCGACAACATCGATGTACTGTGGAGACCTCACGCCCCACGTGTTGAGCAATTCGGCGGTACGTCCACCCGGCCTCCCGCATGCCCACTATACGCCCTCGCTCAAAGTCCGTCACCTGCACATACGGTTCACGTCCACGCTGTCGCGGCATGCTACCAGTGTTAAAGACTGCGATGGAGCTCCGTATGCCACGGCAAACTGGCTGACACTGACGGCGGCGGTGCACAAATGCTGCGCAGCTAGCGCCATTCGACGGCCAACACCGCGGTTCCTGGTGTGTCCGCTGTGACGTGCGTGTGATCATTGCTTGTACAGCCCTCTCGCAGTGTCCGGAGCAAGTATGGTGGGTCTGACACACCGGTGTCAATGTGTTCTTTTTTCCATTTCCAGGAGTGTATTTGTCCAATGGATACCCGTTTATCATGTGCATTTCTTCTTGGTGTAGCAATGTTAATGGCCAGTAGTGTATATTTACAATATAGTACTCGTTAGATGCGCTTATTTTCTTTTCTGCTTGATTTTGCCCCAATTTCCAGCGTTTTTAAGCGTATTACAAACAGTAAATGCCCTGTTGACGCCACATGTTTGCTTGTATTGGAAAATTATGTCTACGGCCAAAGTAACGATTTCTTACAGGTTCTGAAAGTTCTGTTGAAGGTAGTTGGGTGTACACATTAACTATATTTAATTTAAGCTTCTCAACGAGTGAAAAACAAAAATTGCTTAGCATGAATGCTGTGCATGGTTATTTGCTAAGTGCAGTGATGACTGATTCACTAAACTGTATTAAATATTACAAAAGTAATACGATACATTTAACATAAAAGAATTGATACTGTATATGAAGAACGATGATAAATTTTCCATTAGAAGGCCGTACAGTTCATAATGGGTACGGCAGACAGGCAAAATCGCCGTGAGCAATGAGACAATCGCCCTTTAGACGTCTGGTTGAAGACACTCTGCTGCATGAACAAGTCCGTAACTGCCTACTGCACACCCTCGCCCAACAGCAACTGTGGATCATTCGAGGCCTTTTTTAAGGGACTGAAGACGTGATAATCGCGTGGGGAGAGATTAGGAAGTTAGGACGTGTGCTCCGGTGTCCCCCACGCTAGTTCGCGTAGCTTCTGTGTTACGACATTTGCGACATGGGGGCGTGCGTTATCATGAAGCACCACGGAATTTGACGGACCATTCCAGAACGGTGGATTTCGACAGACATGCTACCCCTTACACATTCTTCATTCTCTGATGGAGGACTACCGGTGTTTCTCCCTGGACAGCCAAGAAAAGAATAAGAGTACATGGGGTTTATTCGGACGCATTTGGTAATAACGTTGCCATAGTTTACGTTCCCGCATTTCCCGCAGGCACGCCAGAAAGACACGAATGCCACACTAGCCCCTAACTACATGTCGGTGCTTACACACCTCATCCGAGTCGCGCTACGTTCTATATACGCTGCAGCAAGCCCTCGCACGGGAACTTCTTGATCATCCCTTATATTGTACCCACAATTAATAAATTAGATATATTATACAGACATTTATAATGAATAATGACAGACCATACATTATCCAGACTTCACTATGCACATCTGATTGGCTCACATTGTATATGACAACAGAAATACAGGGTGGTCCATTGATAATGACCGAGTCCAATTATCTCACGAAATATGCATCAAACGAAAAAACTACGAAGAACGAAACTCGTATAGCTTGAAGGGGGAAACCAGATGGCGCTATGGTTGGCCCGCTAGATGGCACTGCCATAGGTCAAACGGATATCATCTGCGATTTTTTTTAAAAATAGGAAACCCCATTTTCTATCACATATTCGTGTAATGCGTAAAGAAATATGACTGTTTTAGTTGGACCACTTTTATCGCTTTGTGATAGATGGCGCTGTAATAGTCACAAGCGTATAAGTACGTGGTATCACGTAACATTCTGCCAGTGCGGACGGAATTTGCTTCGTGATACATTACCCGTTTTAAAATGGACCGTTTACCAATTGCGGAAAAGGTCGATATCGTGTTGATGTATGGCTATTGTGATCAAAATGCCCAACGGGCGTGTGCTATGTATGCTGCTCGGTATCCTGGACGACATCATCCAAGTGTCCGGACCGTTCGCCGGATAGTTACGTTATTTAAGGAAACAGGAAGCGTTCAGCCACATGTGAAACGTCAACGACGACCTGAAACAAATGATGATGCCCAAGTAAGTGTTTTAGCTGCTGTCGCCCGCATCTCGTGGTCGTGCGGTAGCGTTCTCGCTTCCCACGCCCGGGTTCCCGGGTTCGATTCCCGGCGGGGTCAGGGATTTTCTCTGCCTCATGATGGCTGGGTGTTGTGTGCTGTCCTTAGGTTAGTTAGGTTTAATTGGTTCTAAGTTCTAGGCGACTGATGACCTCAGCAGTTGAGTCGCATAGTGCTCAGAGCCATTTGAACCATTTTAGCTGCTGTCGCGGCTAATCCGCACATCAGTAGCAAACAAATTGCGCGAGAATCGGGAATCTCAAAAACGTCGTTGTTGAGAATGCTACATAAGCATCAATTGCACCCGTATCATATTTCTATGCACCAGGAATTGTATGGCGACGACTTTGAACGTCGTGTACAGTTCTGCCACTGGTCACAAGAGAAATTACGGAACGATGACAGATTTTCTTGCACGCGTTCTATTTAGCAACGAAGCGTCATTCACCAACAGCGGTAACGTAAACCGGCATAAAATGCACTATTGGGCAACGGAAAATCTACGATGGCTGCGACAAGTGCAACATCAGCGACCTTGGCGGGTTAATGTATGGTGCGGCATTATGGGAGGAAGGATAACTGGCCCCCATTTTATCGATGGCAATCTAAATGGTGCAATGTATGCTGATTTCCTACGTGATGTTCTACCGATGTTACTTCAAGATGTTTCACTGCATGACAGAATGGCGATGTATTTCCAACATGATGGATGTCCGGCACATAGCTCGCGTGCGGTTGAAGCAGTATTGAATAGCATATTTCATGACAGGTGGATTGGTCGTCGAAGCACCATACCATGGCCCGCACGTTCACCGGATCCGACGTCCCCTTATTTCTTTCTCTGGAGAAAGTTGAAGGATATTTGCTATCGTGATCCACCGACAACGCCTGACAACATGCGTCAGCGCATTGTCAATGCATGTGCGGATGGCGAACTACTGGCTATTGAGAGGAATGTCGTTACACGTATTGCCAAGTTCAAAAATGGCTCTGAGCACTATGGGACTTAACATCTATGGTCATCAACCCCCTAGAACTTAGAACTACTTAAACCTAACTAACCTAAGGACAGCACACAACACCCAGCCATCACGAGGCAGAGAAAAATCCCTGACCCCGCCGGGAATCGAACCCGGGAACCCGGGCGTGGGAAGCGAGAACGCTACCGCACGACCACGAGATGCGGGCTATTGCCAAGTGCAATGAGGTTGACGGACATCATTTTGAGCATTTATTGCATTCATGTGGTATTTTCAGGTAATCATGCTGTAACAGCAAGCATTATCAGAAATGATAAGTTCACAAAGGTACATGTATCACATTGGAACAACCGAAATAAAATGTTCAAACGTACCTATGTTCTGTATTTTAATTTAAAAATCCTACCTGTTACCAACTGTTCGTCTAAAATTGTGAGCCATATGTTTGTGACTATCACAAAGCGCAAAAAGTGGTCCAACTAAAACATTCATATCTCTTTACGTACTACACGAATATGTAATAAAAATGGGGGTTCCTATTTTAAAAAAACGTAGTTGATATCCGTTTGACCTATGGGACCACCATCTAGCGGACCAACCATAGCGCCATCTGGTTTCCCCCTTCAAGGTAGACAAGTTTCGTTCTTTGTAGTTTTTTCGTTTGACGCTTATTTCGTGAGATATTTGGCCCAGTCACGATCAATGGACCACCCTGTATATGGTTTTTTTTCATTTGTTAATAGCATTAACCATGGACCTTGCCGTTGGTGCGGAGGCTTGCGTGCCTCAGCGATACAGATGGCCGTACCGTAGGTGCAACCACAACGGAGGGGTATCTGTTGAGAGGCCAGACAAACATGTGGTTCCTGAAGAGGGGCAGCAGCCTTTTCAGTAGTTGCAGGGGCAACAGTCTGGATGATTGACTGATCTGGCCTTGTAACATTAACCAAAACGGCCTTGCTGTGCTGGTACTGCGAACGGCTGAAAGCAAGGGGAAACTACAGCCGTAATTTTTCCCGAGGACATGCAGTTTTACTGTATGATTAAATGATGATGGCGTCCTCTTGGGTAAAATATTCCGGAGGTAAAATAGTCCCCCATTCGGATCTCCGGGCGGGGACTACTCAAAAGGACGTCGTTATCAGGAGAAAGAAAACTGGCGTGGAATGTCAGATCCCTTAATCGGGCAGGTAGGTTAGAAAATTTAAAAAGGGAAATGGATAGGTTAAAGTTAGATATAGTGGGAATTAGTGAAGTTCGGTGGCAGGAGGAACAAGACTTTTGGTCAGGTGATTACAGGGTTATAAATACAAAATCAAATAGGGATAATGCAGGAGTAGGTTTAATAATGAATAAAAAAATAGGAGTGCGGGTTAGCTACTACAAACAGCATAGTGAACGCATTATTGTGCCCGGGTTCCCGGGTTCGATTCCCGGCGGGGTCAGGGATTTTCTCTGCCTCGTGATGGTTGGGGGTTGTGTACTGTCCTTAGGTTAGTTAGGTTTAAGTAGTTCTAAGTTCTAGGGGACTGATGACCATAGATGTTAAGTCCCGTAGTGCTCAGAGCCATTTGAACCATCGCATTATTGTGGCGAAGATAGACACAAAGCCCATGCCTACTACAGTAGTACAAGTTTATATGCCAACTAGCTCTGCAGATGATGAAGAAATTGATGAAATGTATGACGAGATAAAAGAAATTATTCAGGTAGTGAAGGGAGACGAAAATTTAATAGTCATGGGTGACTGGAATTCGTCAGTAGGAAAAGGGAGAGAAGGAAACATAGTAGGTGAATATGGATTGGGGGGAAGAAATGAAAGAGGAAGCCGCCTTGTAGAATTTTGCACAGAGCATAACTTAATCATAGCTAACACTTGGTTCAAGAATCATAAAAGAAGGTTGTATACCTGGAAGAATCCTGGAGATACTAAAAGGTATCAGATAGATTATATAATGGTAAGACAGAGATTTAGGAACCAGGTTTTAAACTGTAAGACATTTCCAGGGGCAGATGTGGATTCTGACCACAATCTATTGGTTATGAACTGCAGATTGAAACTGAAGAAACTGCAAAAAGGTGGGAATTTAAGGAGATGGGACCTGGATAAACTGAAAGAACCAGAGGTTTTAGAGAGTTTCAGGGAGAGCATAAGGGAACAATTGACAGGAATGGGGGAAGGAAATACAGTAGAAGAAGAATGGGTAGCTCTGAGGGATGAAGTAGTGAAGGCAGCAGACGATCAAAAAGACGAGGGCTAATAGAAATCCTTGGGTAACAGAAGAAATATTGAATTTAATTGATGAAAGGAGAAAATACAAAAATGCAGTAAATGAAGCAGGCAAAAAGGAATACAAACGTCTCAAAAATGAGATCGACAGGAAGTGCAAAATGGCTAAGCAGGGATGGCTAGAGGACAAATGTAAGGATGTAGAGGCTTGTCTCACTAGGGGTAAGATAGATACTGCCTACAGGAAAATTAAAGAGACCTTTGGAGAGAAGAGAACCACTTGTACGAATATCAAGAGCTCTGATGGAAACCCAGTTCTAAGCAAAGAAGGGAAGGCAGAAAGGTGGAAGGAGTATATAGAGGGTTTCTACAAGGGCGATGTACTTGAGGACAATATTATGGAAATGGAAGAGGATGTAGATGAAGACGAAATGGGAGATAAGATACTACGTGAAGAGTTTGACAGAGCACTGAAAGACCTAAGTCGAAACAAGGCCCCGGGAGTAGACAACATTCCATTAGAACTACTGATGGCCTTGGGAGAACCAGTCATGACAACACTCTACCATCTGGTGAGCAAGATGTATGAGACAGGCGAAATACCCTCAGACTTCAAGAAGAATATAATAATTCCAATCCCAAAGAAAGCAGGTGTTGACAGATGTGAAAATTACCGAACTATCAGTTTAATAAGTCACAGCTGCACAATACTAACACGAATTCTTTACAGACGAATGGAAAAACTGGTAGAAGCGGACCTCGGGGAAGATCAGTTTGGATTCCGTAGAAATACTGGAACACGTGAGACAATACTGACCTTACGACTTATCTTAGAAGAAAGATTAAGAAAAGGCAAACCTACGTTTCTAGAATTTGTGGACTTAGAGAAAGCTTTTGACAATGTTGACTGGAATACTCTCTTTCAAATTCTGAAGGTGGCAGGGGTAAAATACAGGGAGCGAAAGGCTATTTACAACTTGTACATAAACCAGATGGCAGTTATAAGAGTTGAGGGGCATGAAAGGGAAGCAGTGGTTGGGAAAGGAGTGAGACAGGGTTGTAGCCTCTCCCCGATGTTATTCAATCTGTATATTGAGCAAGCAGTAAAGGCAACAAAAGAAAAATTCGGAGTAGGTATTAAAATTCATGCAGAAGAAATAAAAACTTTGAGCTTTGCCCATGACATTGTAATTCTGTCAGAGACAGCAAAGGACTTGGAAGAGCAGTTGAACGGAATGGACAGTGTCTTGAAAGGAGGATAGAAGATGAACATCAACAAAAGCAAAACGAGGATAATGGAATGTAGTCAAATTAAATCGGGTGATCCTGAGGGAATTAGATTAGGAAATGAGACACTTAAAGTAGTGAAGGAGTTTTGCTATTTATGGAGTAAAATAACTGATGATGGTCGAAGTAGAGAGGATATAAAATGTAGACTGGCAATGGCAAGGAAATCGCTTCTGAAGAAGAGAAATTTGTTAACATCGAGTATAGATTTAAGTGTCAGGAAGTCGTTTCTGAAAGTATTTGTATGGAGTGTAGCCATGTATGGAAGTGAAAGATGGACGATAACTAGTTTGGACAAGAAGAGAATAGAAGCTTTCGATATGTGGTGCTACAGAAGAATGCTGAAGAAAAGGTGGGTAGATCACGTAACTAATGAGGAGGTATTGAATAGGATTGGGGAGAAGAGAAGTTTGTGGCACAACTTGACTAGAAGAAGGGATCGGTTGGTAGGACATGTTTTGAGGCATCAAGGGATCACAAATTTAGCATTGGAGGGCAGCGTGGAGGGTAAAAATCGTAGAGGGAGACCAACAGATGAATACACTAAGCAGATTCAGAAGGATGTAGGCTGCAGTAAGTACTGGGAGATGAAGAAGCTTGCACAGGATAGAGTAGCATGGAGAGCTGCGTCAAACCAGTCTCAGGACTGAAGACCACAACAACAACAACAATAGCATTATGTTTTTTTATAACTGTACTTGGTGTGTCTTTGCGTAAGTAAATTATGGAAGTTTCTCAGGAAAATTTGCTGTGTAACCCTCTTTCGTTATTTATAACGTCATTTGGGGATGCTATAGATTTTGAATTTTCTGTCGATGGACGGAGAAATGTGCTACCATCCAAAGGCACATTCTTACGAATAGTAGCCATCTGTGCAACGTTTCAAGCTATCCATCATTACAGAGCAGACAAGCCTCCGAAACCCAAGTTTGTGAAGAGTCGTGGACGTCCAACTATTTAGCGCCCAGTGACTGTTTCACTGTACTTCTACTTCTTTCCGTAGATCCTCACCAGCATTGCCGTTGTCGAGATACTCGTTCACAGGCTCTGCATAATAATAATCTGCCCTTTGTCAAAGTCAATTATCTCAGTGGATTTCCCCATTTGCACCCCATATCTCCGCTTACTATAGACTTCCTCGTCATTGATGGTAATGCGTCAAGCCACACTGGTGGATAAATTTTTTGCGAATAAAAACCAGCTAACACATAGAGTGGCCATCGAGGCCTGCAGATTTTCTGGATAACAAGCCTATGATGAACTGGGGGGGTGAGGGGGGGGGGGGACGAACTGCAGCCTGTCAACAAGTTTCTAGACCAACACAACAGATCTTGTTTAGGTTTGGTATTAACTGCCAATAGAGCTTTTGTAATATGTCATGCGGACACTTTCTCGTTGCTGTCGAAAATCAGAGTAATTAGGTTTGTCGTAGTCCCTATTAATTGCTTTGCTTTGGAAGATTTTCACCACTTTTGTTAGTTTCTTATGATGTGCTTCTTCGGTTTCAGGCCCTTCTCAAAGACGTTTTACAGACATTCATCTATGGCAGACATCTTCTGTTTGAACATTAATCTTATTCTGTACACAATTTTGATGACTGATGAAAACCAATGTGCCGAGCCCACACCGTCCTCGGGAATTTAAAATACCGCCACCAGACGTACATCGTGTGGCACGCCATGACGGCTGTGTCTCCAGTTTTGATGACTGATGAAAACCAATGTGCCGAGCGCACACCGTCCTCGGGAATTTGAAATACCGCCACCAGACGTACATCGTGTGGCACGCCATGACGGCTGTGTCTCCGCAGCTAGGGACGGAGACTCTGCACAGGTAGTCAATTCCTCGAATGCAGCCGAATAGAGAGGAAGGGGTCGTCAGCCATTATCATTGCCACGTTTGCGGAGAAGTGTACTTTCACGTTTAATTACCGACGTGAGGCGTGGCATATACACTAATCTGCGAAAACATTATGACCAACAGCTTGATAGCTTGTTTGTCCATCTTCGGGACGAAATACATCACTGACTCTGCTTTTCAGGGATCCCTCTGTTGGTAGGTTTGTAGAAATATGTGGCATTAGATATGTACGCTTAGATCACGTAATTCGCGTAAGTAACGGGCCTCTAATTTGCATATGCGGTGATGGCGCCAGATAGCGACACAGATGTGTTCAACAGCATTTACATCAGGCGAACTTGGTCACCGAATCATCAACGTGAGTTCGCTATAATGCTCCTGAAGCCACTGTACCACGGTTCCGTCTCCGAGGAACGAAAAATTATGCTGCTGAAAGATGAAATCGCCGTCGGGGAAGATATCAACCATGAAGGGTTGCAGGTGGTTCGTAGCTGTCAGCGTGTTTTCCATTACCGCCAAAGATCCCATGCAAGCGCAGGAGAATATCTCCCATAGCATAATACTGCTCCCACCAGCCTAGTCCTTGGCACACTGCACGTATCAAGCCGCCGTTCATGTCAAGGACGGTGTTTGTTGAGATGAACATCGCCCTAGTGTAACAAAAATGTGATTCACCCGAAGAGCTGACATGTTTACATTGTTCGACGGTCGAATCCAGATGGTCCCGTGCCCACTGCAATCATAACTGACGATGTAGTTGTGTCAACATGTGAACACATAGGTTGGTCTGGTGCAGAGCTCCATGTTCAACAAGGTACGATGATAGGTGTGCTCTGACACACTTGTGTGTGCACCAGCATTGTGCTCCTTCGGCAGAGATGCCACAGATCACCATCTATCCTACTTTACAGAGCAGGATCCCATGTTCTGTGAAGAGTCGTGGACGTCCAACTATTTAGCGCCTAGTGGTAGTTTCACAGTGATCCTTACTTTCGTAGATGCCCACGACAGTAGCACGTGAACATTCGACCAGCTTTTCCGTTTTCGAGATACTCGTTCACAGGCTCTGTTCAAAATGTTCAAATGTGTGTGAAATCTTATGGGACTTAACTGCTAAGGTCATCAGTCCCTAAGCTTACACACTACTTAACCTAAACTATCCTAAGGACAAACACACACACACCCATGCCCGAGGGAGGACTCGAACCTCCGCCGGGACCAGCCGCACAGTCCGTGACTGCAGCGCCCAAGACCGCTCGGCTAACACAGGCTCTGCATAACAATTTTTGTATCCCTCCTGGATAGGCGGTGCGTGCGTCTGCTCCTGTCAACTGCTTCTGTAGTATAGGCCGAGAGTGAAGGAAGCGAGTAGGAGCAGAAGAGGTAAAGCACTTCGGTACTGCATGTAACTTTAACAAAGGCATACATACCTTTAGCTAGGGTGAGCACCTAGGTGTCAAGCCGTAGTCAATGTCTAATCCTGTGAAGTTACAGGGTGTTTCAAAAATGACCGGTATATTTGAAACGGCAATAAAAACTAAACGAGCAGCGATAGAAATACACCGTTTGTTGCAATATGCTTGGGACAACAGTACATTTTCTGGCAAACAAACTTTCGAAATTACAGTAGTTACAATTTTCAACAACAGATGGCGCTGCGGTCTGGGAAACTCTATAGTACGATATTTTCCACATATCCACCATGCGTAGCAATAATATGGCGTAGTCTCTGAATGAAATTACCCGAAACCTTTGACAACGTCTCTGGCGGAATGGCTTCACATGCAGATGAGATGTACTGCTTCAGCTGTTCAATTGTTTCTGGATTCTGGCGGTACACCTGGTCTTTCAAGTGTCCCCACAGAAAGAAGTCACAGGGGTTCATGTCTGGCGAATAGGGAGGCCAATCCACGCCGCCTCCTGTATGTTTCGGATAGCCCAAAGTAATCACACAATCATCGAAATATTCATTCAGGAAATTAAAGACGTCGGCCGTGCGATGTGGCCGGGCACCATCTTGCATAAACCACGAGGTGTTCGCAGTGTCGTCTAAGGCAGTTTGTACCGCCACAAATTCACGAAGAATGTCCAGATAGCGTGATGCAGTAATCGTTTCGGATCTGAAAAATGGGCCAATGATTCCTTTGGAAGAAATGGCGGCCCAGACCAGTACTTTTTGAGGATGCAGGGACGATGGGACTGCAACATGGGGCTTTTCGGTTCCCCATATGCGCCAGTTCTGTTTATTGACGAAGCCGTCCAGGTAAAAATAAGCTTCGTCAGTAAACCAAATGCTGCCCACATGCATATCGCCGTCATCAATCCTGTGCACTATATCGTTAGCGAATGTCTCTCGTGCAGCAATGATAGCGGCGCTGAGGGGTTGCCGCGTTTGAATTTTGTATGGATAGAGGTGTAAACTCTGGCGCATGAGACGATTCGTGGACGTTGGCGTCATTTGGACCGCAGCTGCAACACGGCGAACGGAAACCTGAGGCCGCTGTTGGATCACCTGCTGCACTAGCTGCGCATTGCCCTCTGTGGTTGCCGTACGCCGTCGCCCTACCTTTTCAGCACGTTCATCCGTCACGTTCCCAGTCCGTTGAAATTTTTCAAACAGATCCTTTATTGTATCGCTTTTCGGTCCTTTGGTTACATTAAACCTCCGTTGAAAACTTCGTCTTGTTGCAGCAACACTGTGTTCTAGGCGGTGGAATTCCAACACCAGAAAAATCCTCTGTTCTAAGGAATAAACCATGTTGTCTACAGTACACTTGCACGTTGTGAACAGCACACGCTTACAGCAGAAAGACGACGTACAGAATGGCGCACCCACAGACTGCGTTGTCTTCTATATCTTTCACATCACTTGCAGCGCCATCTGTTGTTGAAAATTGTAACTACTGTAATTTCGAAAGTTTGTCCGCCTGAAAATGTACTGTTGTCCCAAGCATATTGCAACAAACGGTGTATTTCTATCGCTGCTCGTTTAGTTTTTATTGCCGTTTCAAATATACTGGTCATTTTTGAAACACCCTGTATGATGACTGTTCTGTATAATCTCAAAACTAACAAATACTCGTCGCTGTCCAAACTTAAACTGAACGTAACTAATACAAAGTGTCAATAGCAAGCTAGCCCACTGGATAGTAGAAGCGATATTTCCAGGCCGTCCACTCTTGATGAAATGGGGGAAATCAAGACGGCACCCGCTGAGCTCCACATCATCGGCCGGGGGCGCTGTGGTCGGCGTCGCTAGTCTTCTCTCGTAGTGCCAACTTACGAGAGCGTGCGCCTACGTTGTGGCATCGTAACTGTCGACGCCACAATAATAATCTGCCCTTTCTCAAAGTCACTTATCTCACTGGATTTCCGCATTTGCAGCCCATATGTCCGCTTACATACTTTTGTTACCGCATCACGTGCGCGCAACGCTGCCATGGGGAATCCACCATCGCATTGGGCAGTGGTCATAACGTTTCGACTTATCGGTGTATGTATATTGGGTTGATTAGATTCCTGACGTCACTGTGAGTAGAAACGCGCATTGGCACACATACTACAACGCTGAGTCAAGGCGAAGTGTATTTGCGTACCGAACGTTTCGTGAGACATATGCACGAGAAAAAGTGGGTCACCTTGTTTAGAGGTTGTATCGCCGTTAGGGACTGGGTATCTAACCTCAATGCAAAGGCGGTCACTGTGTGTTAAGTGCGTTTTTCAGAGCATAGTGGCAGCACCCCTTGGGAAATCGAGTTTTTCTTGGTGGTTTTATTTCCACACTTACGTGATTTTCGTGTTACGAACACGTATATTTATTGCAACATGCAAACCGCCTGGTAACTGATTTTCCGGTTATCGTGAACTTTCTGCTGTTGATTAAGCCGTTGAATTACGGGCACTGGCATTAGAGGCTGATCGTAGTCCTCTGTTACAGTGGCCGTGGGTTCTATGCAGGCTCTTAACTGATGAAGAGGTATTCTGCACACCATACTAGGAGAACGTCATGACTCAGTTCGTTGGTTGTTATTTGAAAAACTGGCAATGCAGTGAGTGTACAAATACCAACGTTGGCCGAACAGTTGTTCAGTCAAGTCTGCCTGCATCTGTTGTCTGGGCTAGCCGCTTTGTGGAAGCTGCATCTGAGTGAGAAATTTGCTTCGATGCTGTTTAATGTATGTTGCTTTATTGGTCCCATTTTCTTTTACGCAATTTCGTCTGTGCGTAGAATTCTTAACAGAGTGTGAGCAATGAGCGTTCCATATCGGGACCACTCGCTTCGTGGCGAATGTTGCTGACCAGTTGTTGGGTAAGCAAAGGCTGTCTTCCTGCGGGGGGACAGGGAGGCGGTGCCAAGCAGCAATATGTGGACGTACGCAATATACTTACGGAGTCTCATCTTGTCAGTGGAACAGTGTACAGTTCGGGTCCACTGTTGTCAAGGACGTGTTGACGTCCACGTGGGCTGAACAAACATCGCGCGAAGTCGGCTGCCTGGCTTGGAATGTGTGTTGTTGACGGCGAGACGCCGGTTGGAATACAATCTGTCACCCGTTCTGTCATTTTGAGGAAGAAACTTGGCTTGGGAATCCGTCCCAACTCAGGACTGTGGATATTGTGGTGAGCGCCCATTTCCAACTACAGACAGAATTTTTGAATTTTGTAAACAAATGTTGTAGCCCTGGACATTCCGGTAATCCTTCAACTTTGCAAGTGGTTTTCCTGCTGCTGGCCTGATATACTGTGGGACTTGTGTGTTTCTGTACGAGGCTATGTACAACCGATTTGAGCACGTTTCGCGACTCGTTGTAAACGTGGACTTATCATTAAATTCAATATTGGCAATTCCGGCATTCTACTGTCATACTGCTGAACGACGTGGCTTGTTGATGTTGGTATACGCTACACGTTTTTATACTGTCTATGAAGCTGCATGTTCGAGTAATTGCTCTAAAACTTTCTTGGCTTTCGTATTTCTTATGCCCACCAAAACTACCCAATTCGTTGGTGCGTATATTTTCCTGATTTATTAGTACTTGGATCAATCCAGTTTGTATGCTGCAAATCCTGTATACACCACTGGACAGAGATATCTTGTGTCTTTCTAAAACAGCCGGCCAGCCAATTTCATGTGTGTACTGTTCTACTGCATTTTAGCGTGCTCACCTCTTGTGGTAATTACGTTGCATGTTTGTTTCTCTCTATTGCCCCCAGTGGGCTTACATTTGATTATCGTATTGGGAGATGATCTTCTACTATAATATCTATCAGTGCTCACAGTTTATTTTACAACTTTCGTAAGAATCTGAATGACAGGTATTAAGATTAATTATTAGCGGCCTTTGATGTCAGATCCTTTTGGTAAAGCCATTTGTGAAAATCTCTGATAGCGCCATCGAGAGGTCGAGAGGTGGCTGATGGAATATTACTGCATTGGCTGACAGCAGAGTATTTTAGATTATGAAATCTTTATACCTCCACCTAAGTAGAGTACTCTGTGCAAGTTTAACATTTTGATAGGTCTTACTTGTGACAAACACTTGATTGGCCATGGGCCAGGAATTTCTGTTCAAAAAATATTTATAGCCCCTGCGCTGGCAATGGCGTATTTGGATTAACGTTAAAGACATGCGTTTCATAGGAAATACTCTGCAACAACCTGACTGGGCCTAGGCCATTAATTTAGTTGCTTGAGATTATTATTATTATTATTATTATTACTATTATTATTATTGCTTGACCTGAATATCGACCTCACAAATTGCTAATGTTGTCTTGACTCCCTTCATATTTTATTTTAGGTCCTGCTGTACTTGTACAATTGTTCGTGCTTTCAGAATTGTGAATTCTGAAATCGTGTTTTGTTTCTCCACTAGACAGTGCCACAAGTTCCTCCAAAATATCGTTACACAACACACACACAAATGGTATACTAACAAATGTTAATCCACCTGGTTTAAACCTTTGAAACGCGGCGTGGAGATAAAAAAATAGTGACTGGTAACAGTAAACTTGTAGTTTCATTTAAAGTCAATAACAGTCTCGGTAAAGCCTAACTGCCGGCCGGAGTGGCCGAACGGTTCTAGGCGCTTCAGTCTGGAACCGCGGGACCGCCACGGTCGCAGGTTCGAATCCTGCCTCGGGCATGGATATGTGTGATGTCCTTACGATAGTTAGGTTTAAGTAGTTCTAGGGGACTGATGACCTCAGATGTTAAGTCCCATAGTTCTCAGAGCCATTTGAACCATATGAAAGCCTACCCTAAAATGTTCTCATTTAAAGTTAATCTGCCCAGTCAGGCAATTAAGCCTATTTTCGAGTACAAAAACAGTGCAAAAGCGCGCAGTGACAGTTATATTGTTGAAGGCAGTCATTTTTGGTGTTTTAGGAAAATGTGCTTGTTTTAAAGGATATTGGAAAATTTTAACTGTCGGAAACTCTGTACGCTTTCTGGTTTTATGGTGTCACTGAATATTTAAAATATTATCACCTGCCAAATCTGCAATGTTGCCGTAAGTAGTGTGCCTGTCAGAAGAGGCCGCACTATTTATATAGTTCTCTGCTTCAGAGTAAACCGTTCGCCGTGTCTGGTTGCAAGTCAGTCACAGCCACTCTGCAGTTCGGCCATCGCCGGCCGCGGTGGCCGTGCGGTTCTGGCGCTGCAGTCCGGAACTGCTACGGTCGCAGGTTCGAATCCTGCCTCGGGCATGGGTGTGTGTGATGTCCTTAGGTTAGTTAGGTTTAAGTAGTTCTAAGTTCTAGGACTTATGACCTAAGATGTTGAGTCCCATAGTGCTCAGAGCCATTTGAACCAGTTCCGCCGTCGCTGACCCCTGCGACCAGGATTCAGGCGTTTCGAAGACACAGGCGGATTTATTTTCTGTTACAGATTTAAATAAAAGAAGCACTCTGTTGAACCGACTGCCAGTCAATAAACCCAGCCCTACGTTCCCTAACCACATTACACGGTATAACACTTCAGTTGCTGTATCAGGCGTTTGTGTTACGACTGGTTTCGTTCTAGGAACCTCTTCAGGTTGCCGAGTTGTGCGAGAGCCATGATATAAATGGTCTGGTTGTCGTATGTAATGTTAAAAACTAAATCGAGAAACAGCCATCATAAAGATTCTGCAGACCTCCTGGTGTATTCATGGCAAGCAGACACGGCATGCTGTTTATAGTTTACTGTACTCGGCAACCAGAAGTTCTAAGAAGGAAATCGGTCGTAATACAGTGAATGTGTAAAAGTACAACTGAGATTGTTTTCAATGATCATTAACATTAGTGTCATTTCAGCTGTGGTGCCCAATATGATAAAAATTATTTTAAGTTATGTAACTACACTAAACCGCCAAAGAAATTGGTATAGGCATGCCTATTCACATACAGAGGTATGTAAATATGCAGTATACGGCGCTGCAGACGGCAACACCTATATAAGACAACAAGTATCGGGCGCAGTTGTTAGATCAATTATTCCTGCTACAATGGCAGATCGGTTACTGCTGCTACAATGGCAGGTTAGCAAGTTTTAAGTGAGTTTGAACGTGGTGTTATAGTAGGCGCACGAGCGATGGAACACAGCATCTCTGAGGTAGCGATGAAGTGGGGATTTCCCCATAGACCATTTCACGAGTGTACCGTAAATATCAGGAATCCGGTAAAACATAAAATCTGGGACATCGCTGCGATCGGAAAAATATCCTGCAAGAACGGGACCAACGACGAATGAAGAGAATCGTTGAACGCGACGGAAGTGCAACCCTTTCGCAAATTGCTGCAGACTGTAATGCTGGGCCATCAGCAAGTGTCAGTTTGGCGAACCATGCAATGAAACATCATCGATATGGGCTTTCGGAGCCGAAGGCCCACCCGTGTACTCTCGGTGGCTGCCCAACTCAAAGCTTTACGCCTTGCCCGCGCCCGTCAACACCGACATTGGACTGTTGATAACTGGAAACATGATGCCTGGTCGGACGAGTCTCGCTGCAGATTGTATCGAGCGGATGGACGTGTACGAGTATGGAGACGGCCTCATGAATTCATGGACCCTGCACGCCAACAGGGGACTGTTCAAGCCGGTGGAGGCTCTGTAATGGTGTGGGGCGCGTGCAGTTGGACTGGTATGGAACCCCTGATTAGATACGACTCTGACAAATGACACTTACGTAAGCATCCTGTCTCATCAAGTGCATTCATGTCAGTTGTGCATACCGATGGACTTGGGCAATTCCAGCAGGACAGTGTGACATCCTATACGTCCAGAATTGGTACAGAGCGGCTCCAGGAACACACTTCTGTGTTTAAACACTTCCGCTGGCCACTAAACTCCCCAGATATGAACATTATTGAACATAGGGTGTAGAAAAATTTCCGCTACCAGTCACAATAAAAGGTTATTTATTTGTCACACGACCGGTTTCGGGCCTGCGCCCATCCTCAGGTGTTTATACATTCATGTACATGTTTATATTGCTGGAGATCACTGTATAAATAGAAAAAAATTATTTTCTGGTGACTAAACAGATACAAGTGAGACAATTGTAAGTGGCAAGGCAGCTTTTGTCGAAAATATACCTGTACTTACATAAAGATGAAGCATCATTACTAAAGTTACGCTTTGGTGACATTTTTTCCACTTAGTTGCACACTTATTGTCATTTTCACGTCCATATTTCAGTTTTATAAAGTTTAACTGCATATTTCACTATTACGATATGGAGCTAAACATTATAAAGCTGAAATATGGACGTGAAAATGATAATAAGTGTGCAACTAAGTGGAAAAACTGTCACAAAAGCGTAACTTTAGTAATGATGCTTCATCTTTATGTAAGTACAGGTATATTTTCGACAAATGCTGCCTTGCTGCTTACAATTGTCCCACTTATAACTGTTTAGTCACCACTAAATAATTTTTTTCTATTTATACAGTGATCTCCAGCAATATAAACATGTACATGAATGTATAAACATCTGAGGATGGGCGCAAGACTGAAACCGGTCTTGTGACAAATAAATAACCTTTTATTGTCACTAGTAGCGGAAATTGTTCTACACCCTATAAAGGAACAGTCACGGAGTTCAATAGCATCCACTATGGATATATTGGATGCCTTTCAACGTGCTGTTCAGAAGAGATCACCACCCCCTCGTACTCTTACGGATTCATGGTGTCAATTCCCTCCAGCTCTACTTCAGACATTAGTCGAGTCCACGCCACGTCGTGTTGCGGCACTTCTGCGTGCTCACGGGGACCCTACACGATATTAGGCAGGTGGACCAGTTTCTTTGGTTCTTCAGTGACATAATGCTCAGGAAGTTAGCTTTTATTTCTTGATTATGCTTCATTTTAAGACTAGCACAGATTCTGGAACGTAGATTTCTAGATAATAAGGAGTATTTTGAATATCTAAGTTCTGTTAGCGCTTTTTACCCATTAGCTCATAAGAAGTATGCGTGGAGCCCAGCAAAGGCAAGCGTGTGCCTAGTGTTGGGGCCAGCACTGTGTCGTGTCGTATCGTTCTTTGGAGGTAAACAAATTAAGATATTCGTGTACTCAAGGAAAATAAAAAAAAAACGCTCAGCACAATCGTTCGATAAGTGCATTATCTTCGTCTCCCGAGAAGGAACATGAAATAGGATGATACACACGATTGTAGGTGTGTTGCAGCTCAAATTCTTCCAAAATGCAACATTTTTGTCCCTGGGGACAAATTTCCATTGCTCACGGTACATATAGAGAACCTATGGCAGGATTTGCGATTTAACTGGTACTTTGTCGTCAAGCAGAGTGAAGTACGTTATCCCAAAGAATAAATCGTCATATAAAGCTGTGACCTGGAGTACGTGACAGAGAAGCGTGATAAGGCCAGTATTGTTGATACTACTTATCAACTACTTTAAAGATAAGACAAGGCACTGGCGTAGACTTGTCAGAGATGATTCGAGTCTTAAGGGAACTGTGATGAGGACTACTTGCCCGAATATTAAAGAATGTGCTAGAGTTCCAGCGACGTCGAAGTATTACGTAACGGGTCGGAGTAATGCAAAGAAATGACATTTTACCCATTACTCTAAACTGCGTGTAGTTGCACTCTGAAATGTCAATAGCAGCAAATAGAGTATCCACAACTGTTACTTTCCCCTTTCTAAACTGAGTAGCGATTCAGGACGCGGTAGCTGAATTGTAAATACGTAACCAAGGCGCTACTACATACATAGGCAGTAGCATGAATGAATCAGCTGAAGTTTAGATTGACTCATGAAATTACGAATGATTCAAATCTTAACTCAGTTTATATATCAGTAAACATCTACCCATTCTGATCAGAAATGTTTCTGCTACGTTAATTGCTTGTCCTACAATTACAAAACTGTGGACTGCCTAAAAATTTGGTTAAATGGAACAGTGAAATATTTAAAGTTTTACCTATGGAAGGAAGAGCAATGAAATCTGCGATTGCTTCTATATCTTTCTTTTGCTTCTGTATCGATCCTTAATGTGTGTGTGTGTGTGTGTGATCGAATTCTATTCTGTTCAACTCTATCATGCTTAAAACTAAGTTGGAACTATACAAACGATTATTTGATTCGTAAGACACATGGTAATTCTGATGCAGGGCTTGGATGACGCCTAGGTATGACATTCCAGTCCAATACACTAAAAGTTTCCTCATCTGAGTTGGGACAGTTTTGACAGAGTTATTCGCTGAGTTGTTGCGGTGGGAGCAACAGCTTCAGATGCATCTTCAGTTCTCATAATTAATATGGTGATAACATTGACGATGACCAAACTGAAGGGGAGCAATATGTTTTTAGTTTGTTCCGCGAGGTAATTGTGGACTTATGGATCCACTGTTGCGGAATCGACTACATGCCAATAATTAAAACGAAGGTAGATCTAACCGCGTCGCAGTTTGTCGTGAGTCATGTCTCCCACAAAAAAAAGGCACTATTTTCCCATCAAATACACATGTTTATGAAAACAACCACCACTAAGCGCCACGACACACACGGATGAGACTACTGCACCACTATTAGCAGCTACGTCCGCCAGAAAGCACTCATTATTAACCCATCTTCCTGGCAGATTAATGCGGTGTGCCGGTGCGAGACCCGAACTCGCAACTTTTGCCTATCACAGGCAAGAGCCCACCCCACTGAGCTAGCCAATGTAACGCCCCAAGGACAGAAAACCCCAATTAACAAACTGTAGAAACTTAAAGTAGGGAAGTGAGTCATCTTGACAGTGATGACAACTATTGATGATAAAATGTATGCTGGTAATGTTTTGGCTAACACCTATACCATTCAAATACTGAGAATAGCATACAAAAAGGGGAGATAAAAGGAAAGGATTATCAGAGATTCTTTATCAAACATCTATAGAATAAATTCAAAATCCTATGAACGAAGATTAAATCCAAAAAAGTAATTCAGTCAAAAAGAACATTTACCATGGAAGAGAGTTGTAGCCGCATCGAAAAGGAAATTCAATGCGACTACAATGCAACTCGGATATGGAAATGTTCAATTAGTTAGTTGCTCTTGAGTCGCTCTAGAGTACTTTTGCGATAGTTGTCTGGACGAAAACGCTATTAGATCGTTTCCGTTTTGGAAGTTTGATAATTCGTGAGGTAGAGACTTAAGTATTGCTCAGTCATTCGACTGATGAAAGTTAATCTTTACCGTTCTCAACGTGACGGTATAGTAAGACGAGTGTTAGACTTCAATTGAATGATATTGGTTTATCGGACTTAGCCTTCGCCGACCCGAGTGGGCGAGCGGTTCTAGGCGCTACAGTCTGGAACCGCGCGACTGCTACGGTCGCTGGTTCGAACACAGCCTCGGGCATAGATGTGTGTGATGTCCTTAGGTTAGCTAGGTTTAAGTAGTTCTAAGTTCTAGGGGACTGATAACCTCAGATGTTAAGTCCCATAGTGCTCAGAGCCATTTGAACCATCTGAACTTAGCCTTCGTACTGATTAACAGTTACACACCTTGAGAGCAATGGATCAACGACAGAAAAACAATTCGTAGTCGAGAGTAGGACACAATAAAACGAAGACACGAAAAAAGACAAGTACGCCGATTAGTCAAAAGTTGTCGTCAGCGTCACGATTATTGAACTGAAGTTAATCTTGAATGATATATATATAGGTGTGCGTGTGTTGTAGGGACAAACAATTAATTACAGAAACAACAATAAAATCTGAGTCAAAAGATAAATCTTACGTGTCGCCTAACCCATTAAACTGACAATACAATGTGTATTAATGCAAGTTAATTGACTCTTTAAATATTTTAAGTGACTAAGTGAATACATGAATAATGGACAGTGAAGAGTGATTAGTTTAAACCAGTATTACGGGGTATTAAAAAAAACATTTACTGCAACATAAGTTATCTCTGGAGTTACGTCGGACAGTTGTTAATAACTTGACGTAGCAATGGCATAGCAACGGAATAGCAGACAGCAAAATTTCATCCTCGCTATGTATGATGTGAAAAATGACCGTAATCGTGAAATTAAGAGTCAAGATTTTATTTCATGACGGAACTAACCGGGCATAAAAATAAAAATAAACGATTGCAGTTTACCAGTTCACACAAGCTGAGAAGACTGTTGTGGACAGATAACAGAATATTTATAAACCACGCGAGGAGTTGTGTTCTTACGAGAGTTACAGGTGGTGTTCGACGTCGTACCGACGGGGACGAACACCGTTACGGGTCGCATCTCCCCCCGGCGAGTGAAGAAGGAGGGAAGGGAGGGGCGTCACAACAAGCACGGCTCGCGGCCCTCTTTCACAGCTTTACTTCCGACCGTACCTCAGCTCCCATCTACCAAACTGAAGTTGTGAGGAGAGAGTGAGAGTCGGGCTTCGATAGCTCAGCCGGTTGAGCGCTTGCTAACTATAGGGAAGGATCCCGAGTTCGAGTCCCGGTCCGGTACACAGTTTTAATCCGCAGGAAACTTCGTATCAGTATACACTTCCTTGCAGAGCGAAAATTTTATTCCAGTCAATAATTAGTGAATCAATACCAACAATCTACCCGTAACGGATCTCAAACCCATGACTCCGGATCCGAGACTCCAGGGTGAAAGTCTGTCCTACCCAGGCGATTTTAAAAGCCCAGTAGAGGGCATAGAACTCGATGATAGGCGTTAGACGTAACTGCTAAATCCTCGGCGCTACAACCGCATCTGCACTTTGCAGCACCGACCTCGTGGTGCCGGACCGCAGCTCGTAGTCTCGTGGTTGCGTTCTCGCTTCCCGAGCACGGGGTCCCGGGTTCGATTCCCGGCGGGGTCAGGGATTTCCGCCTGCCTCGAGATGACTGGGTGTTTGTCTTATCCTCATCATTTCATCATCATTCGTGAAAGTGGAGGGATTGGGCTCAGCAAAGGTTGGGAATTTGTGCGGGCGCTGATAACCGCGCAGTTGAGCGCCCCACAAGCCAAACATCATCGTCATCATCATCTCATGGTGCCGCAGGGCCACGCCCACCTTGCCGACTACTTAACGCTCCCCACTGCTGCACCATAAAGTTAGCGACGCAACGGCTCTGTATATTCGCTTCACTTCCGTATTGTTCTCACTACACAACTTTGGTTTGGTCTCAAATTTTTGCTACGTCTTACGTTTTACATCTTAGATCACTCGTGTGGACTTGTTAACGCGCCAGGCGATCTCCGTTGTCAGTCCGTCGGATTGTCGTCCGTATGTTAACTCACGGCGAAACATTTTTGACGGCACCATGGCGGTCAATTCACGCTCAGCGGGTCTTTCTGGTCGTTCCCGACTTTCTGACGAATCTCGGTCGTTGTAGAAAGGTGCCAGGCCGATCAAACTCATTACAGTTGTTACTGACAGTAAACATAACAAGCCAGATGTGATCAATTCTTGTTCAGTTCAAGCGGCGTGATCAATTGGGAAACTTAAATGATAGCCACTGCCATTACCGTTAACAGTGACGTGTTCCGAGTCAGGGAGTATCGCTGGCTTTCTTGCAGAGACCAAAACAAAAGAAGGTGCTAGGCATCCATGGTTGATCACTTATTTTCAACCTGCTCAGTGGACACTTCAATCACATCTGTCACTGCATTCTAACTCTAGTCTTGTATATGAAAATGTAATCAAATAAGATCAGTTTGGATCCCGTAGAAATATTGGAACACATGAGGCGATACTGACCATACGACTTATCTTAGAAGAAAGATTAAGCAGAGGCAAACCTACGTTTCTAGCATTTGTAGACTTAGAGAAAGCTTTTGACAATGTTGACTGGAATACTCTCTTTCAAATTCTAAAGGTGGCAGAGGTAAAATACAGGGGGCGAAAAGCTATTTACAATTTGTACAGAAACCAGATGGCAGTTATAAGACTCGAGGGGCATGAAAGGGAAGCAGTGGTTGGGAAGGGAGTGAGACAGGGTTGTCGCCTCTCCACGATGTTATTCAATCTGTATATTGAGCAAGCAGTAAAGGAAACAAAAGAAAAATTCGGAGTAGGTATTAAAATCCATGAAGAAGAAATAAAAACGTTGAGGTTCGCCGATGACATTGTAATTCTGTCAGAGACAGCAAAGGACTTGGAAGAGCAGTTGAACAAAATGGATAGCATCTTGAAAGGAGTATAAAGATGAACATCAACAAAAGCAAAACGAGGATAATGGAATGTAGTCGAATTAAGTCGGGTGATGCTGAGGGAATTAGATTAGGAAATGAGACACTTAAAGTAGTAAAGGAGTTTTCCTATTTCGGGAGCAAAATAACTGATGATGGTCGAAGTAGAGAAGATATAAAACGTAGATTGGCAATGGCAAGGAAAGCGTTTCTGAAGAAGAGAAATTTGTTAACATCGAGTATAGATTCAAGTGTCAGGAAGTCGTTTTTGAAAGTATTTGTATGGAGTGTAGCCATGTATGGAAGTGAAACATGGACGATAAATAGTTTGGACAAGAAGAGAATAGAAGCTTTCGAAATGTGGTGCACAGAAGAATGCTGAGGATTAGATGGGTAGATCACATAACTAATGACGAGGTATTGAATAGAATTGGGGAGAAGAGGTTGGTAGGACATGCCCTGAGGCATCAAGGGATCACCAATTTAGCATTGGAGGGCAGCGTGGAGGGTAAAAATCGTAGAGGGAGACCAAGAGATGAATACACTAAGCAGATTCAGAAGGATGTAGGTTGCAGTAAGTACTGGGAGATGAAGAAGCTTGCACAGGATAGGGTAGCATGGAGAGCTGCATCAAACCAGTCTCAGGACTAAACACCACAACAACAACAACAATCATATAACTAAAAGTCTTCTACGTTGCTGGACTGTGCCATGTTCCTATTCAGTTCCTTCATGCACAATCGACTTTTAGACCCCTCTGCTTGAATCTTTTTGGAGGTCTTCTGGTGTTTCCAGTTAGATGAACACTGTCAAAGACCAGTTATGAGATCCCTTATAAAAGGGCGTTTTCCGGCGCTTATTCTGAAGAAGTGAGGCTATAGGGTGGTAATCTTTCGGTTACTGTTAGTGGGCCACCCTCTCTGGACAGGAAGTGAACCAGGCAGAACAAGAGAGAGGCAATGTTTATCTCGGTATTACTGTGCTGCAGAGGTGGCTTCCTTGTTGTTTGTGTTCCTCAATCACCGTAACTGCATGTTTTCTGTTATGGCGTAAAGTCAAGCACCGGTACGCCAGTCGGGAACGAGAGAGCATCTACATCTACGTGATTACTTTGCTATTCACAATAAAGTGCCTGGTAGAGGGTTCAATGAACCACCTCCATGCTGTCTCTCTACCGTTCCACTCTCGAAGGGCACGCGGGAAAAAAAATGGCTCTGAGCACTATGGGACTTAACTACTGTGGTCATCAGTCCCCTAGAACTTAGAACTACTTAAACCTAACTAACCTAAGGACATCACACACATCCATGCCCGAGGCAGGATTCGAACCTGCGACCGTAGCAGTCGCGCGGTTCCGGACTGCGGGCCTAGAACCGCTAGACCACCGCGGCCGGCGGCACGCGGGAAAAACGAGCATTAAATTTCTCCCTGCGAGCCCTGATTTCTCTTATTTTATCGTGATGATCATTTCTCCCTATGTAGGTGGGTGCCAACAGAATGTTTTCGCAATCGGACGAGAAAACAAGTGACTGCAATTTCATGAGAATATCCCTTCGCAACGAAAAACGCCTTTGATTTAATGATTGCCACTCCAATTCAGGTATCATATCTATGACACTATCTCCCCTGTTTCGCGATAATACAAAACGAGCTGTCCTTCTTTGTACCTTTTCGATGTCATCCGTCAGTCCCACCTGATACGGATCCCACACCGCACAGCAGCACTCCAGAATAGGGCGCACAAGCGTAGTGTAAGCAGACTCTTTGGTAGACCCGTTGCACCTTCTAAGTGTTCTGTCAATGAATCGCAGTCTTTGGTTTGCTCTACCCGCAATATTATTTATGTGGTCGTTACAATTTAGGTTATTTGTAATTGTAATCCCTAAGTATTTAGTTGAGCTTATAGCCCTCAGATTTGTGTGACTTATCGCGTAATCGAAATTTGGCTGATTTCTTTTAGTACTCATGTGAATAACTTCGCACTTTTCTTTATTCAGGGTCGATTGCCACTTTTCGCACCACACAGATATCTTATCTAAATCATTTTGCCAGTCGTTTTGGTCATCTGATGACTTTACAAGACGGTAAGTGATAGCATCATCTGCAAACAATCTAAGACGGCTACTCAGATTGTCTCCTATGTCGTTCATATAAATCAGGAACAACAGAAGGCCTATAACACTTCCTTGGGGATCGCCGGATATTACTTCTGTTTTACTCGACGACCTTCCGTCTATTACTACGAAATGTGCCCTTTCTGACAGGAAATCACGAATCCAGTCGCACAACTGAGGCGATACTCCGTAGGCACGCAGTTTGGTTAGAAGACGCTTGTGAGGAACGGTGTCGAAAGCCTTCTGGAAATCTAAAAATATGTAATCAATTAGACATACCCTTGTCGATAGCACTTATTACTTCATGAGTATAAAGAGCTAGTTGTGTTTCACAAGACCGATATTTTCTAAATCCGTGCGGACTATATGTCAATAAATCGTTTTCTTCGAGGTACTTGATAATGTTCGAATACAGTATATATTCTAAAACCTTGTGCAAATCGACGTTAATGATATAGGCCTATATATCAGCGGATTACTCCAACTTCCCTTTTTGGGTATTGGTGTGACTTCAGCAATTTTCCATCCTTTAGGTACGTATCTTTCTGTGAGCGAGTGGTTGTATATAATTGCTAAATATGGAGATATTTTATCAGCATTGTCTGAGAGGTTCAAATGGCTCTGAGCACTATGGGACTTAACATGTGAGGTCATCAGTCTCTTAGAACTTAGAACTACTTAAACCTAACTAACCTAAGGACATCACACACATCCATGCCCGAGGCAGGATTCGAACCTGCGATCGTAGCGGTCTCGCGGTTCCAGACTGAAGCGCCTAGAACCGCTCGGCCACTCTGGCCGCCCTCTCTGAGAGGAACCTGACTGATATACAATCTGGACCGGAGGTCTTGCCTTTACTAAGTGATTTAAGCTCCTTTGTTACACCGAGGATATCAACTTCTATGTTTCTCATCTTGGCAGTTGTTCCTGATTGGAATTCAGGAATATTTACTTCGTCTTCTTTGGTGAAGGAGTATCGGAAAACTGTGTTTAATAACTCTGCTTTAGTGGCACTGTCATCAGCGACTTCACCGTTGTTATCGCGCAGTGAAGGTATTGGTTGCGTCTTGCCACTGGTGTGCTTTATGTATGACCAGAATCTCTTTGGGTTTTCTGCCAGATTTCGGGACAGAATTTCGTTGTGGAAATTATTAAAAGCATCTCGCATTGAAGTACGCGCCATATTTCGAACTTCTGTAAAACTTTGCCAATCTTGGGGATTTTGCGTTCTTTTAAATTTGGCATGCTTTTTTCGTTGCTTCTGCAACAACGATCTGACCCGTTTTGGGATCAGTACCACCACTTATTAATTTATGTGGTATATATCCCTCAATTGCTGTTGATACTATCTCTTTGAAAACATTCCACAACTTTTCTACACTTACATGATCAGATCGGAATGAGTGAAGACTGTCTCTTAAAAAGGCGTTAAGAGCATTTTTATCAGCTTTTTAAAATGGATATACTTTGCGTTTCTTTTTTATGGTTGTAGGTGTTACGGTATTCAGCCTAGCGGCAACTGCCTTGTGGTCGCCAATCCCTGTATTCGTCACAACACTCCCTGTTTCTCCAGGACTATTTGTTGCTAAAAGGTCAAGTATGCTTTCGGAACCATTTACGCTTCGAGTGGGCTCATGAACTAATTGTTCAAAATAATTTTCTGAGAAAGCATTTACCACAATTTCGGATGATGTTTTATGCCTGCCACCGGCTTTAAACGTATAATTTTTCCAGCATATCGAGGGTAGATTGAAGTCACCACCGACTATAATTGTATGAGCGGGGTACTTGTTTGAAATGAGACTCTGGAAGAGGTCAGCCCATTTCACGCTGACCGCCCCTCTCCAGGACGACAACGCGACAGCAGCGGCCTATATGCGAAGAGGACATAAGCGCCGCGCCCGACAGGCCGTGGCAAGATCTACAGTAGCATCAACACTACTATTTCGCTTCTACTATGTAGCATCGTCTATACCTAAGAAACTTGCTTATTTCGTCTGTCACCCTTGCGACGCATCTGTGTAAATACAACGTTAAGTATTGTAATCATCTCCTTTTGTAATAAAATTCATTAATATGATTTGTTTGAATGTTGTCTAGCGATCCGAGAAAGCAGGTTTCCTAGACACCACATATTTGGACGAATAGGCAGGATTCAACACTTTCCTCCTTGAAACTTCCAGGCAGATTAAAACTGAGTGTCCGACCGAGACTCTAACTCGGGACCTTTGCCTTGGTAGAGCACTTGCCCGCGAAAGGCAAAGGTCCCGAGTTCGAGTCTCGGTCCGACACACAGTTTTAATCTGGCAGGAAGTTTCATATCAGCGCACACTCCGCTGCAGAGTGAAAATCCCATTCTGGAAACTTTGCTCCTTGATGGTGACAATACATGACACTGGAAGCCTATAGCCTTGTCTACTGAAGTTACATTCGTAACTATTTGTTGCCCATAATATGAAGTTATGTTCATTCCTGGATATCTCAACCGCTTCTAGGACTTTTCTTCTATAAATGTACCTTTCCTTGGACAGCGTACATACGAGTACGTTGTGGAAATTGGTGTCTTGGCCGCAGTTCTCATGATGTTCCGCTATCACAGATATCACTCTTTCTTTTTACGGCGTGTGGCGTTCGTATTGTACAATACCTGCTACGACTATTCTTCCCATTTCGCTTGCAGCATCGTGGGTTTCCGCCATCAAGGAAGTAAATACGTAACTACAGTGCGCGAGAAATACAAACGACTTGGAAGCCACCTCTGTGATACATCAACAACATTTTGATAAGCGTTTCCTCTCCCTTGTTCTGCCAGTTTCGCTTTCTACCTAAAGACTATGAACCACCATTAGTAGCCGGAAGGATTTAGCCCCGTCACCCCATTCGGGATAAATGCGGCAAATCTCCCGTTTATAAGAGAACGAGACACGTGTCCCTGACAGTGTTCAGCTAACCGGAAATACCAGAAGAACCTGAAGAAGAGCATAGCAGAGAGATGGAAACGTCGATTGTGTCAGAAGAAATAAAAGTGGAACATGACTCAGTCTGTTGTATCTTCAATGTCAAGCTGCACGCACACATAAAATGTCTTGAGTATGTTGCTAACGTCTGAAATATAAATTCTGATGGAACAGAAATAGGTGTCGTCTTCAAAACATAATGAGATTTTTAATTTTTAATTATTCATTGATATCAGTGTTGTCCCCTTCAAAAGAGTCCCCATTAATACACTGCTTCACAATTACTAAGGAACAGAGACACTGTTAGACAAGAATAGTCGCAGGTAACGATGGAGGACATCTACATCTGCATGACTACTCTGCAATTCACATTTAAGTGCTTGGCAGAGGATTCATCGAACCACAATCATACTATCTCTCTACCATTCCACTCCCGAACAGCGCGCGGGAAAAACGAACACCTAAACCTTTCTGTTCGAGCTCTGATTTCTCTTATTTTATTTTGATGATCATTCCTACCTATGTAGGTTGGGCTCAACAAAATATTTTCGGATTCGGAAGAGAAATTTGGTGACGGAAATTTCGTAAATAGATCTCGCCGCGACGAAAAACGTCTTTGCTTTAATTACTTCCATACCAACTCGCGTATCATATCTGCCACACTCTCTCCCCTATTACGTGATAATATAAAACGAGCTGCCCTTTTATGCACCCTTTCGATGTCCTCCGTCAATCCCACCTGGTAAGGATCCCACACAGCGCATCAATATTCTAACAGAGGACGAACGAGTGTAGTGTAAGCTGTCTCTTTAGTGGGCTTGTTGCATCTTCTAAGTGTCCTGCCAATGAAACGCAACCTTTGGCTCGCCTTCCCCACAATATTATCTATGTGGTCTTTCCAACTGAAGTTGTTCGTAATTTTAATACCCAGGTACGTAGTTGAATTGACAGCCTTGAGAATTGTACTATTTATCGAGTAATCGAATTCCAACGGATTTCTTTTGGAACTCATGTGGATCACCTCACACTTTTGGTTATTTAGCGTCAACTGCCACCTGCCACACCATACAGCAATCTTTTCTAAATCGCTTTGCAACTGATACTGGTCTTCGGATGACCTTACTAGACGGTAAATTACAGCATCATCTGCGAACAACCTAAGAGAACTGCTCAGATTGTCACCCAGGTCATTTATATAAATAAGGAACAGCAGAGGCCCAGGACGCTTCCCTGGGGAACACCTGATATCACTTCAGTTTTACTCGATGATTTGCCGTCTATTACTACGAACTGCGACCTTCCTGATAGGAAATCACGAATCCAGTCGCACGACTGAGACGATACCCCATAGGCCCGCAGCTTGATTAGAAGTCGCTTGTGAGGAACGGTGTCAAAAGCTTTCAGGAAATCCAGGAACACAGAATCAACCTGAGATCCCCTGTCGATAGCGGCCATTACTTCGTGCCAATAAAGAGCTAGCTGCGTTGCATAAGAACGATGTTTTCTGCAACCATGCTGATTACGTAATAATAGATCGTTCCCTTCGAGGTGATTCACAATGTTTTAATACAATATATGCTCCAAAATCCTACTGCAAACCGACGTCAATGATATAGGTCTGTAGTTCGATGGATTACTCCTACTACCCTTCTTAAACACTGGTGCGATCTGCGCAATTTTCCAATCTGTAGGCACAGATCTATCGGTGAGCGAGCGGTTGTATATGATTGCTATGTAGGGAGCTATTGTATCAGCGTAATCTGAAAGGTCATACGTAATAGAGGTTGAATGATATATTTATAACGAAAAATGGTACAGATTTCAGCACATGGGAAACCAGAATAACAGACATAAATAACGTTCATATTTGACACAGGTCTGTCTCCGATCATAAAGATCGATATAGGACACTTAGTAAGGACTATGTCGCCAGGCTCTAATGCACATTTTGTACCTGTTTTTCATACTGGATACCAAACTGCTGAAGAGTCATTGGGGGATATAGTCCCACTCCTCTCTTAAGATGGTTTTCAGTTCTTCCACGTTTCGGGGATTGGGTATTCGTTGAGAAACACGCCCGTAAAGAGCATCCCAGGAATTCCCTATAGGATTTAGGTCCCAGGAGGACCCAGGCCGTTCCATCTTTCACTACCTTCATTTTTCAGTGTGTCCGACACCGACAGGGCCGGCCAAACGCTGCACAGTGTGCAGACGTGCGGAAGTGCTGCACATGTGCGCACGTGTGCGACAGCGAGCGACAGCGACATCTGTTATTAGATATGTGTCCTAAATGAACGGCGGCGGCTCCACTTCCCTGTTTATGTGGTACAAGCAAGAGCTTGTTTGTGAAAGATGAAAATGAATAACTCAAGGTTTCGATCAAGCATAAGTGATGAAAATCTTCGCAACTGCTTGCGCTTGTCTATGAGCCGTGCTTTTACGCACGATTTTAACTATCTCATTTCTCATGACCAGCGATAAACGTGTTCGGATTTATTCATTTCATAATTAAAAATTATTGTTTACTAATTGTGCATTATTGCCTCATTCTGCTCCATGTTATATTATTATCAGGAAAATTGGTCATTAAACCGATTGTTCCAATGTATACTTACATTTAGAGGTTTTTATTAATGTGTGAAGTGCTACGCTCAGCTGAAGTCGATAAAACATAACATTCGTCTAATTGTCGGTTATTGTGCAGATTTCAGACGGAACTGATGAAAGATGTAGCAATAATGGTATTGAAATAACAGGTGATCATCGTGAGGTCTGCGGTTGTCATTCTGTTCAGAAGTCAGTGAGACAGAAATTATGTGGGTGCATTAATTTAATGTTATTTGAAATCATGAATAAGGTTCGTTGGAAGTCGCTAAATGCTCCCTTTCTTAAATACTAGATCAAAAACGTTACACGTATTTACGTGCGGTCAGTCAAGCTCCCTTAACAAAAACCCACGGTTGTTAACTGTACTGCTTGTCTTACTGGGTTAAACTGTTAACATAAAAGTAGACGTCTCAATGAGCAGACTGTGACAATGATGTTTAATACGCGAAATACCTTCCCATGGTTGGCTTGCAAGCTGTGGAAAGAGCACTAGAATGCGCCGGTACAGAGTACCCCAGCAAGTGGATAAAGCGACATCTGTGCGTAGAAACATGCACTACATGAACGCTGACGGCTGCGGCGTGCACGCTATGACCCGGAAGTTGCACGTGTGCAGGAGCACCGCACGCGTGCAGAATGTCTGGCCGGCCCTGCCTCAGCGGTTCTCTGTGGGAGGGCATTGTTATCCATAAACATAAAGTCCTAAACAGAAGGACGTGATTGAGAATAATCTCCCTGCAATACAACCGTGCTGTAACGGTATCTCGCGCAAAGCTTTGCATCAGTGTTCGCCCGTTGTACATAATGCCTGCCCACACCATAGCACCAACGTCACACCATGGTGTTGCTGAACTTTCTGCGGTGTGTAATGTGTTTCTCTCTTTCTCCACACTAATTGGTGGCCAGAATCACTTGCCACAGTAAAATGGAATTCGTCGGAGAACATCATCACTCTGGAGCGCTGTTGCTGACCCAAATGAACGTGCTACCTACACCTACGAAGTCCTCATCAACAATGGCGCGGTTGAAGTGAGACGCATTTAACAGTGTTCCGAGCATTTAAACCAGCCTGATTTAATCGGCGCGAAATGGTTCTGGCAGAGACGCGTGTACCGATAGCAGTTGCAAGGTCTGCAGCGATCTGCCAAGGAATGAGACGTCTGTTCCTTTTCGCCATTAGCGCCACGTAGCGATCTCCTTGCGATATTGTGGTCGGTCCGCGATCACCGCCATGATTTCGCATAGCATTTCCACGTTCAGCAGCCTTTTCTAATTGCAAGATAACACTTTTGGACACTTCCATCACTACAGCCACAGTAGTGACGCTTTGGCTCTGGGTCTTACAACTGCTCTTCACGATCGTAAGCACTCTGATCATGTCTCGCAGACGTGTTGCCGCAGGTAACGGAATGTTGCAATAATCAGTTTCTCAACAACCTTCGTCAATCAGTGCACTGCAGTCAATATCGAGTGCATACAGAGCGTTTGTGCGCAGGCTTCACTGCAATTAACACGTCTCGTCCTCTACATTTCCTTTCCGTAGCAAGTTCAAAAATAGTTCAAATGGCTCTGAGCACTATGGGACTTAACATCTGTGGTCATCAGTTCCCTAGAACTTAGAACTACTTAAACCTAACTAACCTAAGGACATCACGCACATCCATGCCCGAGGCAGGATTCGAACCTGCGACCGCAGCGGTCGCGCGGCTCCAGACTGTAGCGCCTAGAACCGCTCGGCCACCCGGCCGACTCCGTAGCAAGTGTCTGTTGTTTCTTAGCAGTTAGTAGTTTCTTAGAAATTGTCAAGCAGTGTGTTATTCATTTATTCCAGCGCTTTTTCAAATCCTCGAAACGCTTCTGGCATTCGTAATAAACACTCCTGGAAATGGAAAAAAGAACACATTGACACCGGTGTGTCAGACCCACCATACTTGCTCCGGACACTGCGAGAGGGCTGTACAAGCAATGATCACACGCACGGCACAGCGGACACACCAGAAACCGCGGTGTTGGCCGTCGAATGGCGCTAGCTGCGCAGCATATGTGCACCGCCGCCGTCAGTGTCAGCCAGTTTGCCGTGGCATACGGAGCTCCATCGTAGTCTTTAACACTGGTAGCATGCCGCGACAGCGTGGACGTGAACCGTATGTGCAGTTGACGGACTTTGAGCGAGGGCGTATAGTGGGCATGCGGGAGGCCGGGTGGACGTACCGCCGAATTGCTCAACACGTGGGGCGTGACGTCTCCACAGTACATCGATGTTGTCGCCAGTGGTCGGCGGAAGGTGCACGTGCCCGTCGACCTGGGACCGGACCGCAGCGACGCACGGAGGCACGCCAAGACCGTAGGATCCTACGCAGTGCCGTAGGGGACCGCACCGCCACTTCCCAGCAAATTAGGGACACTGTTGCTCCTGGGGTATCGGCGAAGACCATTCGCAACCGTCTCCATGAAGCTGCGCTACGGTCCCGCACACCGTTAGGCCGTCTTCCGCTCACGCCCCAACATCGTGCATCCCGCCTCCAGTGGTGTCGCGACAGGCGTGAATGGAGGGACGAATGGAGACGTGTCGTCTTCAGCGATGAGAGTCGCTTCTGCCTTGGTGCCAATGAGGGTCGTATGCGTGTTTGGCGCCGTGCAGGTGAGCGCCACAATCAGGACTGCATACGACCGAGGCACACAGGGCCAACACCCGGCATCATGGTGTGGGGAGCGATCTCCTACACTGGCCGTACACCACTGGTGATCGTCGAGGGGACACTGAATAGTGCACGGTACATCCAAACCGTCATCGAACCCATCGTTCTACCATTCCTAGACCGGCAAGGGAACTTGCTGTTCCAACAGGACAATGTACGTCCGCATGTATCCCGTGCCACCCAACGTGCTCTAGAAGGTGTAAGTCAACTACCCTGGCCAGCAAGATCTCCGGATCTGTCCCCCATTGAGCATGTTTGGGACTGGATGAAGCGTCGTCTCACGCGGTCTGCACTTCCAGCACGAACGCTGGTCCAACTGAGGCGCCAGGTGGAAATGGCATGGCAAGCCGTTCCACAGGACTACATCCAGCATCTCTACGATCGTCTCCATGGGAGAATAGCAGCCTGCATTGCTGCGAAAGGTGGATATACACTGTACTAGTGCCGACATTGTGCATGCTCTGTTGCCTGTGTCTATGTGCCTGTGGTTCTGTCAGTGTGATCATGTGATGTATCTGACCCCAGGAATGTGTCAATAAAGTTTCCCCTTCCTGGGACAATGAATTCACGGTGTTCTTATTTCAATTTCCAGGAGTGTACTTCTTCATTGCTGCAAACTAAATGACTTGTCTTCAGTCCAGACGCACTGAAGGACCTATTCACATATTAAGACACGAAGGTTGTGCTTACCTGATTGCCTTGATGCTGACTTCGTTGCGTTTTCTAGAGACATTATAATGTCCGCAGCCTGGGCTACTAACTATAACATTAACTGGTGTAAAGATTGTGAATATGTGGCAAAACTCAAGTTACGAATGAAGTTAGGCATCTGATCTTGTATTCTGAATTTGTATTCTGAAACACAATTCGAACAAATAACTCGAACGCCTGCTTTCTTCAGCCTCGCAAAATGACTTGACTCTTCCATTTCCATAATATTGTTCTTAAGTACATCGCCCTTGTATAGACCCTTTATATACTCCTTCCACCTTTCTGCTTTCCAGTACTCAAAACAGAGTCTGCGCAGAATTTCGTGCCCCTAGGTGCACAGTCGGCTGGACATGCATGGGGAGAGCGGCAGTGGTGGGTGTTATGGGCAGGCGCTGTAAGGGAAATGCTGACCGCTGGAGGGGAAGTGCACTAAGAGATATGTAACTTCTGCTCTGGTTAGTATCTAAAAAGAATCCCACCGAAAATGCTAAGACTTATTTTCGCCTGGCTTGTTAACCATTTGTACCAAATACCATTCAATGAAGCTTCGTGAGTAACAAATTTTGAGTAGAACCTAAACATTTCCCTGGTTGTAATGTTAAAAATTGCTTCTTTTGCCAAAACACATGGGAGTTTACACAGTCTCATCTCGCTAACATGTTGTGAGACACAGTTGAGAGAGAAAATTCTGAAACAGTGGTGTATTAAGTTTATTAAGTGAGGAACTGTGCAAAAGTGCGGTCAGTAGCTTATGAAAAAGCACATCCTCGGTACAAAAAAACGTAACATGTCTTCACTGACGTTGATCCAAAACCCACAGCATTTCTCGTTTCACCATCCATCGATGTCCCTTAAAAATCATACTCTTTCACCGAAAAAGTTTATAGGTAGTGGAATAAAACAGTAGAAAATGAAGTTTTCTTCGTGTGTTATTATCTGCCAAAATCTCATTCCGATATTTAAAACCAGTTACTAAATATGAGGAATGTCGAGTATATTTCATTCTGGCTTTATCGCTGGTGTGCCTCGATCGCAAATGAGTGTTCTACATAAGATCAATTTTCTCTCCCCAAGACTAAAGAAAAATTCAATATGTTAGCTAAATTTCATACACAGTGTGCTGTCTTTTAAACCGTATTCTCAATGCATAAATTTAGCAGTGTCCAACATAAATATTTAAATACGTCTACAGTTCTAAATTGTCATTCAATTACTGCATTACCCGGCTAGAATATGACATGAGCATGAATGTGAACTAAACTGAAACATACAACCATTTCATATGTTGTCTGTAATGAAGTGTATCTATTTAAAATTATTTAGTTAGGTTCGTTGACTACTTTAATACAAACTTAGTTCACTCTTGAATATCACTTCACATTTATAACACGGAGACATACCACACTGGTCCAGGCGAATTTAACTGAAAAGATTTCTGAGCTTTGTCTGAGAAAGGCTTATGCTCCAACACCAGCAGAGAATCGTAGAAGTTAAAATATTTTCTCAAAGCATAGATTTTTATATACAATCAAGTTACCTTTACGTGGATTCCTTTTACAATGGCAAATATACATGTCTGAATTATTTGGCAATTTAAACTCGCCGCGTAAGGTTTTAATGAAATGGCGGCAGATAAATGAAGATCGGTGTATCACAGAATCGATCTGTTCCGATTGCATGAAAATAACTGACTCAATTCGATTTGAAAGAAAACATTAATCATCATTAAATAATTCTTCTCAGCAATTTCAATCTGAAATAAAACTATAACTATTGCCAATAAAATCATATAAATATATTACTGCTAAAGGCGGCACTGCAGCTCGTCCGCAACGAGGCAAAGATGGAATGCAGAGGATCAAGATTAGTTATATTCTTATAGAAAATATGAGATAAACTTGAATAACATTATTCTCTATTTTTCTCCAATAATTTACTCTAGGTGTTTTACGTAATAGTAATATACCATACCTTATCATAGGCGGCGGATTAAAGTGCGTCTTACTAGCATCATGACTACTCGAACAAGAAGAAGGAATGCAACCAAAAATCAGTGACAAATAATAATTGTTCTTATAATTAAAAAATACCATTGTTTTCAGTTTATTTTCTGTGACGTGTAAAGCACCTATCGTAAATTATTGGAGAAAAAAAGAGAATAATGTTATTCAAGTTTATCTCATATTTTCTATAAGAATATAACTAATCTTGATCCTCTGCATTCCATCTTTGCCTCGTTGCGGACGAGCTGCAGCGCCGCCTTTAGCAGTAATATATTTATATGATTTTATTGGCAATAGTTTGTAACCTCCCCACAAAAATTTAAAAAGATATTATTTTAGTAGAAATGTGACCCAAACGTTACCTCCCTGCAATTAAATGTACTGACAAAGGCAATAAAAATGTGAAATTCGCAATCTGACTCTGATGTAAGCTCCCACAAAAAATATAATAAAAGATAATTCAGTGCTAATGAAACTTCAGTGACAATGAAAATTCAATTAAACCGAAATATCGGTCTCTGGCCCTGTGCAAAAAAATCAGAATTAATTTCTTACCTCATTGAAACTGCTTGTCAAATTTCTGCTCTTATTGTTGACCACGGCTTGGAGGAAATGCATTATAAATAATAGATATATTTTTTTTAAATTTAACTGAAACTTTACTTTAAAGGAAATGGAAGGAAATCGTTGGTTCAATTAAATGATTTTTTTTTGTTAAAAATATTGCTTTGAAATGAAAATTATTATTGGGGCACTTGTTGAAAATTAATTACCATAAATAAACTTTACATTATCTGACGATTACCTTAATTAACAATATACCTCATTCAGCCTCTTGACCAGAATGCCATGTCGACGCTCGCCGACTCGTCACACACACAACTGCACTCGACTGCTACTACTGACCGACTGCTCTGCATGACGACTACTAGCGTACTACTCGCAACACTCGCGCGGTCAAGCGCATACTAACCACGATAAAAGGCTCTCTGGTCAAAGATTTTAACGTGCCTCATCATCGCTGCTACGTTACATACGTGTTTCATAACCCTCCACTGGGGGGGCAAAAATTTGGCAGCGATGGTGAGTCATTTGGACTTGCCAAGCGCGGCAAAATTTTTCTTTAATTAGTCAACTTGTACAATTTACAGAATATTTAGATACATGAATTAAGTGTTGGTCATATGCACCGAGTAAAAAAACATTTCAGACAAAGACAAGATATGAGTACAAAACATATTAGCAAATCAGAAAACTGTATATACAAATTATTTGACAGATAACAGAGTGCACACGCACTGAAAAAATTCTTTAGCATTTTCAGAACAAATAAACAGAATGGCAGAAAATCATGTTGATAAGTGACATGAGTGTACTCGCACTGGAGTTGAGAACATATTAGAAAATGACGAAATGTATATACAATGAGTAACAAATGACATAAGTGCATACGCACTGAAGTATTGAACATACAGAATGAGTACAAATCATATTGAAAAATGAGAAAAGTGCACAGGCACTGAAGTTCAGTAGAAAACATATTAACACCTAACATAAGTGCACATGCACTGTAGTTCAGAACATATCATTAAAATAAAAAATGTATATACAATATAAAAGACAAGAGTGTACATATACTGTACTTCAGAACAAATCGAAAAAATGTCTTTAGCATTTTCGCAATAAATAAACATAATGGCAAAAAAAACATGTCGACAAGTGCCATAAGTGTACTCGCACTGGAGTTCAGCGAATCGAAAAAAAATGTATAACCCATGAACATAAATGATGTTAGCAAAAAAAATGATTTTCACTATGTGACAAGAATTAGGATTGGAAAGGGAAGGATTGCATCATGGTTGTAGCACTTTAGATTGCACTCAGCTGTTCTGAAAGTCCATATCTTTCCACAGAAGTACAACACCAAGTGACACAATTTGTAGTTCTTTTCTCATCAGAATTTATCAGCGTAGCCAAGACACTGAACTGTCATAGTAATATTCCATGTTTTCATTTTGGCAGTACATTAGGTACACCAAACAGTGGGACCCTAACAACGTCTTCATCGCTCACGGTGGTGGACAGCATGTCGTGTCAACACCACGCTCTTACAAGGCACACCAACGTAGAATTAGTGCAAAACCAAAGATAGTGCTCCATGATCACTAGGATAGACAGGACAAATGGACATTGCAGTAATTCAGGGTAGTTAGCTCATAAGGTGAAGGACATTAAGTCACATACCATTCTTCATTAGTAGTTTGCGGCATTCATAGCCCAGTTATTGAACATTTCTGTACCATGTATGTAGTATTACAGAAAAATGTTCATTAATTGTTTTACATAGAATCAGTAACCTTCTTTTCCTAGTTACAAAGCATTATGAAATAATCGCATTCTTTTCCAGTTACAAAGTATAGCATAGTTAAGTAATCATTTGTCATTCCAATAGTATTAATCATTAGCCTTCTCCTAATTACAAAGCATTATGAAACAATCGCATTCTTTTTCAGTTACAAAGTATGGCATAGTTAATTAATTATTTGTCATTCCAATATAGTATTAATCATTAGCCTTTTCCTAATTACAAAGCATTATGAAACAATCGCATTCTTTTCCAGTTACAAAGCATAGCATAATTAATTAATCATTTTCCAAGTGACATATTATTCATTGCTGTTCAGCATTACTCAGAACTTTCTCGAACTGGTATCACTATTTGGGACTGTTAATACATTTTTTTGTTAGCAATGCATTGCGTTGGGATCGATAATTAATTGCTGAGGCATAACAATATTTGCTTTTGACCTATTGCTGCAACTGAGGATAGTTAACGTCATTCGTCATGAGTCAGCTGTAGCAAGGTTATGTAACAAGGCAGTATATGTGATCACATTTATAAATGATAAACACAAATGGGTAAAAAATAAAAATGCAAGTACTAGAACAGGTATAATAAGTAACAGGTTTAGTAAGTATCATGAAAAGCTTCTCCTGGAAAAAATACAAAATGGATTATTGACCTGAAAGAAGAAACACATACTATGCTGAAAAGTAGTGAACTTCGAATTAACAGGTAGTGAAATGTGTATAAACATGTGTTCCATAGCTGTCCTTTCCAAAACTTTCCGTCATCCTACTATGCAATATAACACCTGCTGTCAAAACGAACTGCAACAAATACTTAAATAACTACATAGCATAAACATAACTTCAACATTATCCTCATCTGCAAAGAAAAAAACTTCATTATACATCTCATCATAACACCATTATCATCATCACCTGTAAAGAAAAACTTCATTATTCATAGTAGCATATTCTTCATCATTATTCATCAGCATTCATTATCATCTGCAAAAAATCACTTCATTACTCATTATACAACTATTCCTTATCTCTAGCATATTTCATCACTAAAACTAAGATATGTAGTTCTGTCTGACAGCCTGCATCAATCACCTTGTATTCTGAAAGAAAAATTAGTTAAGACTGCTATTCTACGATGAGTATAGTATATTCTTGTTAATGTTTGTTAATCCTGATCCATTTACTCTTCCTCATAAAGTTACTGCATCTTCTTTCGTTTATTCCATAGGTGAAATTCCCATTTCTGTTGAATTTATTTCTTACACGCATCATTTCTTTCTGAAATTGATGAACAAAGATTAATGTCTTGCATTTAAATCATATACCCACTAAATAATGACTGGTTTATGGTGACATAATTAACCATACAGCATAACATGACAGAAAACGTAATATGTCAAAGACATTGACAGTGTTCAGAGGCAAAAATGTACACAGAATAATACAATGCAGCAGCAAAAAGAAAAATGTAAAACAGTCACGATGTTGAGATATCATAGGGCAACAAAAATGTCAAAGTCAACTGGTGTGTGTTATATCTTAACTATTTCACAGTGCATACAAACAAAACTGGAATACAATCATACACACACAAAAAAAAAAATGGTAAATGTGCACGGTCTGATGTGTAACGACAAGAAAAGCGACCTGCTAACCTTACCTTGCCGGGCACTTGCCAAGAAAAAATACGATAATCATCAGTAATTAGTCAGGTGAATATAATTGCATTAGTAAATGGCATCATAGTGTGTTGAATCATACAGTGTCTTCATTCAATAAAGGGTTTAATATTTGACCAATGGTGGTTGCCTTTCGATTTTCTGGTTCTCAAAGTTTCGACGTGTACAACATTGGGGTGAGGGATGCTGCGAATCCGATATGGACCTGCGTATAGAAGTTCAAATTTACTGCACTTACCTTTTATTCTGCTGGATAAATAGTGTGTACGTACTAATATCTTCTGTCCAACGTGAAAGTCGCGGCGTGTACAAACTCTGTTTTTGCTGTCTTCTCCGGCGCTCTGCGGCACGTTTGATGTTGTTCAGCACAATGTCAATTATTTCGTGGTGTCTTAGTCGACGACAGGTAGGGAAGTTTACTAATTCTTTAATTTTGTTTGGTGGTTCAACGTTTTTCCGTATAACAGACGGAGATAGCATAGTGGATTCGTTTGGAATGGAATTAATTACATCTTGGAATGAGAGTATGCGTGTATCCCAATCAATATGTCTTTTGTGGCAGTATATTCTACACAGTTTACCAATTTCTTTCATTAATCTTTCACAGGGGTTCGAAGAAGCATGGTACTTGGATATATAAATCGGAGAAATGTTTCTAGCTCGTAACATACGTGTCCATGTAGCTTGCTGTAAAAGAATTTTGCGTATTTGCGTGCGTTCGTCGTCTGTATTTGCACTGCTTTGTTTAACCTTATCGGAAATCATTTGCATTACATCGTAGTCAACTTCGTCTGGAGTATTATAGTTGTGTACGTACATATCCGTGAACAATGTGGGATTACAGTCTATGCTACGTGACACGGAAATGACCTCTGTGCGGTTAATTGTTTGTTCTTCCGCAGATAATGAGTGCTGAAATTCTAAAGCAAGTTGTACGTTTTCATCCTTTAACATTAAATAAGAATTTTGAAAATCGATAACTGCGTCGTGTTGTACCAGAAAATTCGTACCTAAAATAACTTCTGTTGTCAATAAAGGAACAATCCAAAAATTAGAGTGGAAAGTATGACCTCCAATACAAAATGATAAATGCGTCTGTAATTTAACGTCTACTCCTTTACTCGATACTGCTCCCTTCACTTTTGTTTTGCCTAAAGGTAATGTCGGATAAGTATTCTCTTTGTTGCACTCGTTGAAAGTCTCCTCATTTATTACTGATACAGGTGATCCGGAATCAATTACTGCTGAAAATTTTGATGAACCAATTTTAATTTCGATAACAGGATGTGAAATAGTTTTCTGAACAACTGGTCTTTCCTGTAAAAGAGTGTCTCGTATGTCGTCAAAAGTAATTACATTTTCATGAACAACATTCTGCGTGTCTAAAGTGGTGCTTACGTTACTGGAATATGCAATCTGTACTGTGTCTGGTCAAATTCTATCGTACGTGCTGTTATTTACGGGAGAATGTTGTGGCATATCCACTATATGAACTGTTCTGTTATTTCTTATTGACGTGTTACGCTATAGATGACACCTATTGTCTGTTTCATTCAATATAATATGTTGTTGCTGATGTTGTTGCTGCTCATAAGATCGACTGTTATTAAATGTACGCTGAAAATTGTGCTCGTTATTTTTACGTCTGTCATGATAGTAATTTCTATACGGCGCATTGCGATACGAGTTGAAATAGTGTGTTGTCTGTACGTAGTTATTTCTTTGCTGCCATGCGTTACTATTTGTTGGAGCTGAGACTTTACGTACACGCGGCGAAACATTAAAGCCTGGTTGACCTTGTTGACTGCATTGTTGGTTAGGTATGCTAAGCGGCTGACTTTCATGCTATTGTGGTGAAAAACATCTATTGTTACAAAAATGTGGTTGCGACTGCCGACAATTTTGTACATACTGATGATTATGATTTTATCTGTTATTAAAGTTACGGCGGTAGTTGTCATTACGGGAGTGCTTAATAAAATTGTCACATTCGGTAAAGATTTGTCATATCCGGTTTTCATTACATATTCTTAATCCTTGATAGAGCAATAGTTAAAGAGCAGTTTTGATAGATATAAAGGATAGTAGAAGAGAAGGCAGCAGTGCAGAAAACTAAAGATGAAACAGCACTACTACAGCTCGGGGCCCTATGCTCGCTACGGCACATATTCATTAAAGCGTAATGAATCCCCTGTGGTCTATTACGCACTGCAAATAAATTTTAGCTTTTGCGTTACAGGCAATAGCGGTAAAATTCCAAAACCAAATTGTTGTAACCATGTTAATTCAAGTTTCCTCATTACAGGCAATAGCGGTGAAAGCATAAAAATAAATTGTCTTCTACAGCTCAAAGCGTGTACCTGTGTTCTGTCATTATTAAATTCTTTACATTTTCTTGCGGATAAAAATTGCTCGTAATCTACGTTCTCGTCATTGAATTTGAAAACACGTTCGGGTTTGTGTGAGGATTTGTTCGTCTGTGTCATTTCGGATTTCAAGTTACGTAGCTTTTCAGATTTTAAGTCGCGCGGCTTTTCGGATTTTAATTCGCGTAGTCTCTGTAAATTGTTCATATTATACGCGTTGCGTAAGTCTGACAAATGCTCGCAACGTGGCGGGTTCTGTGACGTATTGGTGACTGAAATAATTGTTAATTCTGTTACTTTACTACTTTCGTCAATTTGGTTGATCTGTCGTGCAAATTTCTCATCAACTTCCGTATTCAGAGTGTGTGAAACTTCCACTGACTCTAAATTAACTTCGTCGCGAATCTGTACTGCGTTTTTAGGGCATTGTTCGGTGACTGCATTAATTTCGTGTATCTGTGTTTCGTTCGCTGAACATTGTTCAGTGACTGCATTAATCTTGTCTTTGTGTGATTCTGTTGTGCCTACACGTGTGCTATTTAATTCTTGTGCAACAGTGCCAGCTTCTTCATTACTGTTATTAGCACAAGTCTTAGTATCCACACGTAATTGTCCTCTATTATCATAATAATGCGCGGCAATGGCTTCAATCTGTTCATTAATCTGTTCATTCCGTTCACTAAGTTGTTTGATTTTTTCATTAATGTTGTCTTGATCTTCATTCGATTGTTTATTTCTTTCATCAATTAATTCACGTTGTTTGCAATCGTTTCTCAGTATTTCAGTCATTAGTTGTACTACTGCCACAATTTGATCCAATGTAACTTTCTCTACTCTATTATCTGTGCTGTTTGATTGCGTACCTACAGTTGTCACGTTTTGTGCGACCATTTGGTCATTCTGTAATTTACAAAAATGTTTGTCACTCGAGTGTACATTGTCAGTCACTATTTCGGAATTAAATGAATTCGTCGTATTTTCGGTACACTGACCATTTTCATTCGAAAAACTTGTCTGTACGTTACTTGAATTTTCCAAATCGGGTGTGTTAAGCTCGACAGCGCTCATTACTATAGACCGCTCCGCGTCATCAATTGTCGTCAAATTAACGGACGAGACAATTGAGTTCGTTTGTTCATCATTAAGGTAAAAGTCATCATTAGTGGTTGGAATGCACTGATTGTTAGTGAACGCAGGATTGTCATCATTACACTGCGTGTCACAATTACTATCGGTCACGCTGTTTAAATCGGTAATTTCATTCACAACACTTCGCGATACACTATTCACAGTCTTTCGCGGCATTTTTGCAATAGTCACAATTATTCACAAAACAAATAAGCACAAATGCAAAAAGGGAACAAACAAATACAACAGAGCAACGAATTGCCGTTGACCTGTAGAAAGAAAGTCACAACATTAGTAAAAGCGTAGCGCCAAATCCTAATTATATATAAGCAAATAAGAGCAGATATCTGACTGTTGTTCAAAAGACTCTCAACGAAATTCGATCCTGGACTAGGTGTCGCCAAGTGTAACCTCCCCACAAAAATTTAAAAAGATATTATTTTAGTAGAAATGTGACCCAAACGTTACCTCCCTGCAATTAAATGTACTGACAAAGGCAATAAAAATGTGAAATTCGCAATCTGACTCTGATGTAAGCTCCCACAAAAAATATAATAAAAGATAATTCAGTGCTAATGAAACTTCAGTGACAATGAAAATTCAATTAAACCGAAATATCGGTCTTTGGCCCTGTGCAAAAAAAATCAGAATTAATTTCTTACCTCATTGAAACTGCTTGTCAAATTTCTGCTCTTATTGTTGACCACGGCTTGGAGGAAATGCATTATAAATAATATATATATATTTTTTTAAATTTAACTGAAACTTTACTTTAAAGGAAATGGAAGGAAATCGTTGGTTCAATTAAATGATTTTTTTTGTTAAAAATATTGCTTTGAAATGAAAATTATTATTGGGGCACTTGTTGAAAATTAATTACCATAAATAAACTTTACATTATCTGATGATTACCTTAATTAACAATATACCTCATTCAGCCTCTTGACCAGAATGCCATGTCGACGCTCGCCGACTCGTCACACACACAACTGCACTCGACTGCTACTACTGACCGACTGCTCTGCATGACGACTACTAGCGTACTACTCGCAACACTCGCGCGGTCAAGCGCATACTAACCACGTTAAAAGGCTCTCTGGTCAAAGATTTTAACGTGCCTCATCATCGCTGCTACGTTACATACGTGTTTCAAGTTATAGTTTTATTTCAGATTGAAATTGCTGAGAAGAATTATTTAATGATGATTAATGTTTTCTTTCAAATCGAATTGAGTCAGTTATTTTCATGCAATCGGAACAGATCGATTCTGTGATACACCGATCTTCATTTATCTGCCGCCATTTCATTAAAACCTTACGCGGCGAGTTTAAATTGCCGAATAATTCAGACATGTATATTTGCCATTGTAAAAGGAATCCACGTAAAGGTAACTTGATTGTATATAAAAATCTATGCTTTGAGAAAATATTTTAACTTCTACGATTCTCTGCTGGTGTTGGAGCATAAGCCTTTCTCAGACAAAGCTCAGAAATCTTTTCAGTTAAATTCGCCTGTTCCAGTGTGGTATGTCTCCGTGTTATAAATGTGAAGTGATATTCAAGAGTGAACTAAGTTTGTATTAAAGTAGTCAACGAACCTAACTAAATAATTTTAAACAGATACACTTCTTTACAGACAACATATGAAATGGTTGTATGTTTCAGTTTAGTTCACATTCATGCTCATGTCATATTCTAGCCGGGTAATGCAGTAATTGAATGACAATTTAGAACTGTAGACATATTTAAATATTTACGTTGGAAGGTGCTAAATTTACGCATTCACAACACGGTTTAAAAGACAGCACACAAGTCTATAGTTAGTGGAATAACACGGTAGACAATAAAGTTTTCTTAGTGTGCTATCATTTTTCAAAATCTTATTCCGATATCTAAAACCATTTATGAAATATGATGAATGTCGAGGATATTTCAGTCTGGCTTTATCGCTGGTGTGGCGCGATCGCAAATGAGTGTGCCACGTCAGATCAATTTTCACCGGATTAGTGACATATAGACAGCTCCACCCAAGTCTAAAGAAAAATTCAGTACGTTAGCTAAATTCCATACACAGCAACATATGTAATATGCACCACGCGCAAAAGAATACAACCCCTATTTCTCATTGCAAACTTTTTCGAATTTCGCGCAATGTCTTACTTCCAAGTAAATATCACAATGACTATGACCATTAACGAAATAGGGGGCACATCATCATGAACCTGACATGTAAAGCTATAACTAATGCAAAAATTAACTTTTTAACTGAATAGCTGCCGTAAAATCGTTCGAGAAAGGTTGCAGGCCATGCGCTTCGATTCTGATATCGCCCACCACCCACTTGTTGTCAGCCTCCCCTTCCGAACAAACGAATGAACTCGCCCAGCGTTTTGACTGAAACTGATCACTGCGCGTCTGCCACCATATCCTGTGTGGAGTCTGACACAGTGTTTCGCCAGAAATAACAAATGGGATTACCGTTTACCACACAACGTAAGCTCCAACGTAACTGTAAACTGATGCATTGACGAGGACAAATTAAGCTACACGGATTGTTTCATTCTATACAGGCCAAATTTGCCGATATTATAGACATTTATGAACTTATAGCATGCTGGGTAATTGCAGGCCGCCAACTTATATTAATCAATGTTACGGAAAAACATTTCAAGTTGCAATTTTCACATTTATTTACTTGATTACTATTTTCGGCTAGCGACCCATTTTCATATGCTGTTTGCTCAGTGACTGTTCATTTCCACTTTATTATATGTATATGTTATCTTGATATGGTTCTTGTATTTTGGACGATACTGTTTTAACTGCATGAATGTTCTGAATTGGGTCCCGACATGAATACGTTCTATCAAGCAATTAAAAGTGAAATTTGCAACTCCGGCATTCATTCACTCTTTCATTCATTATGGAAATCGTTAAATAACGAATCACAGCGATTTATTCGTCTGTTGTTCAAACAAACAGTGATCTATTGAAAAATACAAAAGTTAGTACTAAGATAACCTGGTCAGAGACGCAGAATTTTATAGTTCTAATTACTTCCACTGTTTTATTGAAACATTTTTCCCAGATAATAAAATACTTAGTACCATTCAGATTTTTACTTCATTTCTAAAGTTTTGGCCATTTTCTCAAACGTCCTTTACGTACCTAACTGTCCTTCTAGTATTGAACATATACGTATTTTACGGCGACATCGAATGTTTTCATCAGACTCGCACGGGACTATACTTACTGGATGGAAGCAAATTCAAATGCTGCCAAATAGAATGAAATGTCAGGAGTACTCCACACAGGCGGCCCATCGCAAGTGCTTATTCGTTGGCTACAGTCAACTATCTGCGAGTTCGCTTTGGCGTTGAAGAACATTAGTCGCTCTCAGGGCGCAGAAGCAACTTGACAGCCACGATTTGAAGATCTGGCCTCTGACTTACGAAGGCCTAATCTGCAGCAAGCAAAATTCTTTCCTGAAAGGAAGCTGAATTTCATTTAGAAATTTAGTTACATCTTTAACAAACCGGTCAGTCAACCAACTGAAAAAAAAAACTTATTTTTGGATTTATGAATCTCAGTTTCGAGTTCCAATAATGATCCACTGTGCACGAAACAACAAGATTGTAATCCAATGTATGAACTTAAATTATCCAATGAGAAATCAGAGCTGATAAAACACAGCCGTGCAGTGAAGGAGCATTTGCGTTATTTGCTAATCTCTGGCAATAATTAGTAATGAAACTTAATACTGAACGGGTGTCTTTCCAAAGTTGCCTTGTGTAGTGACTTCCGTCTGCATTCATAAAAAAACTGCGTCTAGTGATATAAACAGCCATTCAGGTTACAATAACCTGGGTGAAAATAGGCATGAAAACAAGTTCAAAAGTAGTAACTTTCCGTCTAATCAGCCTCCCGTATCAAGCATCGGGGGGAGCGAATTCTCTCAAAGAGGCCTGTCTAATTTGGCAAGTACACTGAAGAGCCAAAAACACTGTTTCACCTGTCTAATATCATATAGGGCCCCCTCGGGCACGCATAAGTGCCGCAGCACGATGTGGCATGGGCTCAACTAATGTCTGAAGTAGTTCTGAAGGGAACTGACACCATGAATCCTTCAGGGCTGTCCATAAATCTTTAAGAGTACGAGGGGTTGGAGATCGCTTCTGAACAGCACGTTACAAGGCATCCCAAAATGCTCAATAATGTTCATTTCTGGTGAGTTTGATGGTCAGCGGAAGTGTTTAAATTCAGAAGAGTGTTCCTGGAGCCACACTGTAGCAATTCTGGGGGTGTGGGGTGTTACATTGTCATGCTGGAATTGCCCAAGTACGTCGGAATGCACGACGGACATGAATGGATGCACGTCATCAGACAGGATTTCACCTGTCAGGGACGCATCAGGGGTCCCATATCACTCCAACTGCACACGCCCCACACCATCACAGAGCCTCCACCAGCTTGAACAGTCCCCTGCTGACATGCAGGATCCACAGATTCGTGAGGTTGTCTCCATGCCCGTACACGCCCATCCACTCAATGCAGTCATCAATGGTAGATGAGTGGGCCTTCGGCTCGGAAAGCCGATGTCGATGATGCTTCGTTGAATAGTTCGCACACTGACACTTGTTTATGGCCCAGCATTGGAATCCGCAGCAATCTGCGAAGGGGCTGCACTTCTGTTACATTGAATTATTCTCTTCAGTCGTCGTTGGTGCCGTTGTTGCAGGATCGTTTCCGGCCGCAGCGATGTCGGAGATTCGACGTTTTACCAAATTCCTGAAATTAACGGTACACTCGCTACCTCGGAGATGCTGTATACCATCGCTAGTGCGCCGACTATAACACCACATATAAACTCAGTTAAATCTTGATAACCGGGCGTTGTAGCAGCAGTAACTGATCTATCAACTGCGCCAGACTCATGTTGTCTTATATAGGCGTTGCCGAATACGCATGCGCATACAGTTTCTTTGCCGCTTCAGTGTAAAATTCCCAAGAATGTTACAGTAAAAGATTGAAAATCAATTTACATTAATCAGTGGGAGGGACACATGATTAGTCTGTCTAGGACAGGAACATCTTTTTCCGAGATACAATCCTATGAGTGTGTCGTATCTTACAAGTGTTATAAACGTAGATTGGAACTTAAATAGTGGCAACACTGCTGTGGAGACAGTATGCAATGGAATCTACTATTGTCGCTGATAGCACACGTTGTTGACATACCTATCTTACCTCCGAGAAAAATGGACTCGCCCGTCCCATGTCACCGGCGTGCGCGCAATCGCGGCGAAACAGTCACTTATGAGCGAGCGGTCTAACGCAACGGTGTTACTATGTTTTCGAAACAGGAACAATGGAGTTGGATCAAGATTGAATGTGCCAGAGGTCGCACATCAAGATAGTGTCATCAAACTATGCGAACGAAGCGGCGACACTTTCTGCGTAACCCACCCATCATTTGGCACGACAATGCGCGGGCGCATACAGCGCTAGCTGTGGCTGCTCTGTTCGGTCGATCGGACTGGGAAGTACTGTTCCATCCACCATACTCCCCGGACGTAAGTCCTTGTGACTCTGATTTGATTCCGAAGATGAAGGAAGCACTTCGTGGCATTCGCTTCAGAACTGTTCCAAAGATTCGACAGGCAGTAGACCGCTCCATTCGCCCCATCAACAGAACAGGCTCTGCTAACGGTATACTACGTCTTCCACATCGCTGGCAACGGGTTCTACACAACACTGGTGACTACTCTGAAGGACAGTAACAGGTGGAAACATGTAACTCTTTTGTATCGGTTGTGAATAAATAGTTGCCACTATTTAAGTTCCAATCCCAAAGAAAGCAGGTGTTGACGGATGTGAAAATTACCGGACTATCAGTTTAATAAGCCACAGCTGCAAAATACTAACACGAATTCTTTGCAGATGAATGGAAAAACTAGTAGAAGCCGACCTCGGGGAAGATCAGTTTGGATTCCGTTGAAATACTGGAACACGTGAGGCAATACTGACCTTACGGCTTATCTTAGAAGAAAGATTAAGGAAAGGCTAACCTACGTTTCTAGCATTTGTAGACTTAGAGAAAGCTTTTGACAATGTTGACTGGAATACTCTCTTTCAAATTCTAAAGGTGGCAGGGGTAAAATACAGGGAGCGAAAGCTATTTACAATTTGTACAGAAACCAGATGGCAGTTATAAGAGTCGAGGGACACGAAAGGGAAGCAGTTGTTGGGAAGGGAGTAAGACAGGGTTGTAGCCTCTCCCCGATGTTATTCAATCTGTATGTTGGGCAAGTAGTAAAGGAAACAAAAGAAAAATTCGGAGTAGGTATTAAAATCCATGGAGAAGAAATAAAAACTTTGAGGTTCGCCGATGACATTGTAATTCTGTCAGAGACAGCAAAGGACTTGGAAGAGCAGTTGAACGGAATGGATAGCGTCTTGAAAGGAGGATATAAGATGAACATCAACAAAAGCAAAACGAGGATAATGGAATGTAGTGGAATTAAGTCGGGCGATGCTGAGGGAATTAGATAAGGAAATGAGACACTTAAAGTAGTAAAGGAGATTTGCTATTTGGGGAGCAAACTAACTGATGATGGTCGAAGTAGAGAGGATATAAAATGTAGACTGGCAATGGCAAGGAAAGCCTTTCTGAAGAAGAGAAATTTGTTAACATCGAGTATAGATTTAAGTGTCAGGAAGTCATTTCTGAAAATATTTGTAAGGAGTGTAGCCATGTATGGAAGTGAAACATGGACGATAAATAGTTTGGACAAGAAGAGAATAGAAGCTTTCGAAATGTGGTGCTACAGAAAAATGCTGAAGATTAGATGGGTAGATCACATAACTAATGAGGAAGTATTGAATAGGATTGGGGAGAAGAGAAGTTTGTGGCACAACTTGACCAGAAGAAGGGATCGGTTGGTAGGACATGTTCTGAGGCATCAAGGGATTACAAATTTAGCGTTGGAGGGCAGCGTGGAGGGTAAAAATCGTAGAGGGAGACCAAGAGATGAATACACTAAGCTGATTCAGAAGGATGTAGGTTGCAGTAGGTACTGGGAGATGAAGAAGCTTGCACAGGATAGAGTAGCATGGAGAGCTGCATCAAACCAGTCTCAAGACTGAAGACCACAAGAACAACAAAGACATTCTTATGTTTGAACCAAAGTTGTTACTTATTTTCTTGGGTGAGTAGTTTCCAGCCTAATATTAGACATTCTTATGTTTGAACCAAAGTTGTTACTTATTTTCTTGGGTGAGTAGTTTCCAGCCTAACCCATTTTCACAAGCCACATGTTGTTGTTGTTGTGCTGCTGAGTCGGAAGACTAGGTTGACTCAGCTCACGACACTAGGTTGCCCAGTGCGAGTCTCTTGTGACGTATGACATAGTGTGTATAATTTGTGTGTCCTCGGAGTCTTTCACCCGTGGTATGCTTCAATGAAATCTCGGTTTACAAGCCACGTCACTTCGAGGAAAACTTACGAGATTTCGATAGCTGTCTCCGCCTTCGTCACCATGAGGTAAAATCATTGACTGATGGAGCTGGCACAGTGTTCTGCTTATACAGGGAGAGGACGGCAGCGACAAGCAAGTTGGGCAGCTCTTAGAATATACTGTTTATGAATTACAGCATTTAACATCAATAGTTAAGACATTAAAAGTACTGTGATCGAGCTGATGGTCATTTCAGCGCGTATAAAATGGAATAGAATAAATATGATTATGCCTACATAACAACAATACACAGAACTTTTAAAACGAGATATATAGAACACACAAACGACGTAAATAGGAGAAAATGAACACGCTACGGAAAGTTCTTGGTATGACCGCATTTAATATCAACAGTTAAGACGTTAAAAGTACTGTGATCGAGCTGATGGTCATTTCAGTGTGTATAAAATGGAATGGAATAAATATGATACAGACTACATAACACCAATACGCAGAACTTTTAAAACTAGATATATAGAACATACAAATGTCATAAATAGGAGAAAATGAACATGCTACGGAAAGTTCTGAGAAAAATCTACCTTTTTTTGGGAAAAAGATTTTTTTGGGGATGCTTTTTTTAGTCATCAATCTATTGACCGCTTTGATGCGGATCGCCACGAATTCCTCTCCCGTAGTAACTTCTTCATCTCAGAGTAGCACTTGCAACCTACGTCCTCAAATATTTGCTGGATGTATTCCAAACTCCGTCTTCCTCAACAGTTTTTGCCCTCTGCAGCTTTCTCTAGTACCATGGAAGTCATCCCCTGATCTCTTAACAGATGTCTTATAATCCTATCATCCTTACCCTATTAGTCCACCTAATTTTCAACATTAGGCTGTAGCATCACATCTCAAATGCTTCGATTCTCTTCTGTTCCAGTTTTCCCACAGTCCATGTTCCACTCCCATACAATTCTACGTTTCAAACGTTCATTCTCAGAAATTTATTCCTCAAATTAAGATTGGTTGGTTGGTTTGGGGAAGGAGACCAGACAGCGTGGTCATCGGTCTCATTGGATTAGGAAAGGATGGGGAAGGAAGTCGGCCGTGCCCTTTCAGAGGAACCATCCCGGCATTTGCCTGGAGTGATTTAGGGAAATCACGGAAAACCTAAATCAGGATGGCCGGACGCGGGATTGAACCGTCGTCCTCAAATTAAGACCTATGTTTGTAACTAGTAGAATTCTCTTGGTCGGCAATGCCCTTTTTGCCAGTGCTAGTCCGCTTTTGATGTCCTCCGTGCTCCGTCCTTCATGGATTATTTTGCTGTCTAGGCTAGGTAGCAGAATTCCTTAACTTAATCCGTGACCATCAATCCTGACGTTAAGTTTCTCGCTGTTCTCATTTCTGCTATTTCTCATTACTTTCGTCTTTCTTCGATTTACTCCCAATCCATGTTCTGTATTCATTAGACTGTTCATTCGTTTCATCAGATCATGTAATTTTTCATCATTTTCACTCAGGATAGCAATGTCATTTCCATGACTGCTTCTTCGATGTACAGATTGAGCAGCAGGGGTGAAAGACTAAATCCCTGTCTTATACCCTTTTTAATCCGAGCTCTTCGTTCTTGGTCGTACACTCTCATTTTTCCGTCTTCCCTCTTGGCTCTTACACATATTGGATATTAACTGTCTCTTCGTATAACATACCCCTATTTTTCGTAGAATTTAGAACATCTTCCACCATTTTACATTGTCGAACGCTTTTTCCAGGTCGACAAATCTTATGATCGTGTCTTGGATTGTCTTTAGTGTTGCTTCCATTATCAAGCGCAACGTCAGAATTGCTTCTTTGACACCTTAACCTTCCCTAAAGCCAAACTGATTGTCATTTAACTGCTTAGTAAGTGAATATTCAAATAATAAACAGAAGGAATAATAAATATTAATTTCGAATGTAGAGAAAAAAGGTAAATAAGGCTTTCATCAAGTACCTTACTGTCTTTAACCATCTTGTTCACTGAAGTTTAAAGAAAGTCAAATTTAATAATAAACAAATACGAAATGCTGTCGTACAGAAAAAGACAGGTTTCAGCTTTGGTGAAAGCGTACGTGCGGAGCAAATGATTTATTCCTGGAACCGGCGTCTAACGTAATACGTTGAAGTATATTTTCATATGGAATAGGTCAATACCCAGGGGCACACTGTCAGTACTGAAGAATAGCAAATAAATCATTAATATTTAAAGGAAAATACGAAATATGTATTTACATTAGTCACTTTTCTTCTAGAAAGGGAATAAGGCAGAGTGACACAGAGCTGTAGCTTGGAGAAATGCACCAGTCGTACCTAAAGCATACATCTAAGACACGGAAGCAACTATTCTTATTAACCGTACTTGGGCTCAATCATTATTGGGCGCTGCAATGGAGAAGTTGGCTTAGATGAATGTCATTAATAATGTAATGAAAATAACGTATTTAATCTAGACAGAGCTGCTTCTTCTCGGGGAGTACATATGTAATGGTTCAACTATGTCGCCCGAACAAGCAAATTTTTCATTTCCTCCTGCAAAGTGGCGATGTTGGAAAAATATTTGCTAGGTGATGAAATTAAAGCTGCAAGTGGGAGATAATCTTTGTGTTAATGTTTTCGAAAAATTGTTCTCGTGAGCTACCGGCCACCATTTATGAATCCAACCCTCCAGGGAACGGAATGCCTGACCGTAAGAAGCGTGAGCGGTGACAGCAATTCGAAAATCGGCAAACTAGCGAAGGGCGTCTGGGAGCTATGGCAGACTAATGTAGAAATTTAAAATATTGTGACATGTCAGTCACAGTTTTTTATTCCTATGAGACTGGCGTAACGCTTTTGGTTACATTAGGCCAGGAAATTGATTGCATTTGAAATCATTTCGAAGTCAATTAGCGAAATGATCGCTAGGGATTATGAGGCGCGTTCCGTGTCTATTTGGTTTTCAGCACATATTTCACAATGTTGTTCCGCATATACTGTTCTAATTTTACAGGTTGAGAGCACGTGTGTGTGTTTGAGATAACATCAGTGTGAATGTGTTACGCGTTAACTTCAATTTAAAGCAGGAGATGTGTTATAGGGCAGCGACCAATTATTCTGAGACTAAGCTCTTTACTCCTTCACTTTTGAACATTTACGATGGTAGTAAATGTGGAGTCGAAGGCAGATGACTATTTAGGACCGCCAAAAAGGCATTTAAATAATTACCCATTGTCCCTTTTTAATAGACGTTTCATCCTGGCCAGAACTATACAGTATTAGCATAAAGACAGTATTTCTACGGAAGTAACCGTACAGTGTATGAAGCATACACGTACCAAGTTTATTATGAAACTAGTAGATACATATAAGACATAAACATTATGACAGAATCGCATAGTTTCTTTTATAACACGAGTAACAAAATAACGTGTTTGCATTTTCTGGATGGAAACTGGTATAAAGATGTCCTGTTTTGTTATCGCATTTTGAGCACTTTGTCCAATCTCCGTTCTTCCTAATTACCTCAAAAATTCTTTTCGGCATTATTTTGTTAGGGCTTACTGTTCTTGCAGTAATATTGTGACCCACTCTTCTCGTATCGCTCTTTTCAGTTCACATACTGCCTCAAATCGCCTTCCATTGCCATAAACACGCCTTGCAAGTATTTCCCTGAGGTTTCCCACGGGGTTGATGTGCGGGATACGTGCAGGCCAGGGTAAGATATATCTTTATCCTCAAACCACTTTTTGGTTGTAGCAGAAACGTGCATAGATGTATTGTCTTGTTGAAACATTAGACTTTCGTCCCCCCTAGGTCCTCATACATTCAAATCAATTCTGTCTCTAGTACCTCAAAGTCAAATGGTTCAAATGGCTCTGAGCACTATGGGACTTAACTTCTGAGATCATCAGTCCCATAGAACACATCCACGCCCGAGGCAGGATTGTTGTGCCGCCAGTCGCAGGTTCGAATCCTGCCTCGGGCATGGATGTGTGTGATGTCCTTAAGTTAGTTAGGTTTAATTAGTTCTACGTTCTAGGCGACTGATGACCCCAGAAGTTAAGTCGCATAGTGCTCAGAACCATTTGAACCTGTTCTCTTCGCTTAATACTACTGTCTTCTTAAGTTTACAGTATTCGTAACACAGTTATGTAAGAGCTTTAAATTTTGTACCGTATTACATTTTAATATCTATTTTCATTTACTAACTTCACTCCACGCTTAATCAGTTTGAGATGAATCAGAAAGATGGTGTAAAGAAACTGTATTTCACGCATAATGTAGCTCTTATTCTGAAGAATCTGAGGAACTATTTAACAGTTTCCGACCACGTTATTCTTCCCAATCGAGTCACTGAATAAAATAATTTGTCACTTCCAGCTGCCTCCATTGAGCCTGTTGTAAACCGTAATAATTCTGACAAAGACAAAAACTGTACTTTGCTTGGGGCGCAGGAGGAAATTTAGTAAGACTAAGGTATTAAGATAAAATTGAAATTGCTCCTGCTTAACCATTTTTTAATCATAGTATTTCAGCAACGGTTAAGTATACTATAGAATAACAAACACTTCAGCGCCCTGCTGCGTCAACTGCATATTTTACAGACATTTAAATTGATGACACAGAGAAACAAAAAACATGCAGTGTGTAAAGCTGTCGAAGGCAAACACGATGATTCTCTACAGTTCCCACGAGTGCGGGGACTGCAGAGGATATAAACGATTTAAGAGACAATCTGAGTAGCCGTCTTCGGTTGTTTGCAATGATGCTGTCTTTTATTGACTAGTAAAGTCATCAGAAGATCAAAACAAATTGCAAAACGATTTAGAAAAGATATCTGTATGGTGCAAAAATTGGCAATTGGTCCTAAATAAAGAAAAGAGTGAGGTCATCCACAAGAGTGCTAAAAGTCCGCTAAACATCGATAACACCATAAATCAGTCAAATCTAAAGGCCACATATTCAACTAAATGCCTAGGAATTACAATTACGAACAACTTAAATTGGAAGGAACACAGAAAATGTTGTGGGGAAGGCTAACCAAAGATTGCATTTTATTGGCAGGTCACTTATAAACGGATCTGCTAAGAAGACTGCCTACGCTATGCTTGTCCGTATTCTTTTAGAATGCTGCTGCGCGGTGTGGGATCCTTACCAGATAAGATTAACGGAGTCCACCGATAAAGTTCAAAGAAGGGCAGCACGTTTCGTATTATCGCGAAATAGGGGAGAGAGCGTCACTGAAATGAGACAGAATCTGGGGTGGACTACATTAAAACAAAGGTGTTTTTAAGTGCGGCGTAACCTTCTCCCGACTTCTCAGTCACCAACTTTCTCCTCCGAATGCGAAAATATTTTGTTGACGCCGACCTACATAGGGAGAAACAATCATCGTAATAAAATAAGGGAAATCAGAGCTCACGCGGAAAGATATAGGTGTCTGTTCCTTCCGCGCGCTGTATGGGTTTGGAATAATAGAGAATTCCTGTGAAGATGGTTCGTTGAACCTTCTGCCAAGCACTTAAATGTGATTTGCAGAGTATCCATGTAGTTGGAGATGTGGTGTTATTACGCTGTCTCAAAACTTGAAAACTGAGAAAAGAGATACCCGGAAAACAGTAGTAGTTCTGCCAAGAACCACAGCAATTAACAATTAGAACAATCTTTCGACTGAAAATGTTTCCACTGTGTTTTATTGCGTATACCTTCACAAGCTGCCCTGGAAAACGTTCACACCATGGTCCAGGCAATAAACCCAGTTCCGGATTCCCTCTGTTTTAAAACAATTCTACGAGTTACTGCTGTGTCACAGTACTTCTTACCAGTCGCCACGCAATTCAGTTTTCACGCTTCCGGAACACAAATATGTGGACTGTTTATGAAAATTGAAGACCTCATAAAGGCATCAAATTTCTGAAGAGTTCCACTATCAGCCCTTATAAAATTCCTTTCCATAGTTGCTTAAAAGTTTCGTCGCTAAATATTTAAACTATTCGCAGAAAAATTACGGAAAAACACTAGTAACTTTGGCTAACACTCCTATAACACACGTATAGCTTCGTCTTACACCTAGCCTGTGACGTCACTAGAGTTTCAGCGAATAACAGAGGATTTTCAATGAAATGACCAAATCTTAAAGCTTAATGAGTTTCAAAATTTCGTTACATAAAATTAAATATTTTGTCAGAAAATTGACCAAAAATGCTATTTGAATATTACAGTCATTCAGAATAACAACAATCCTAACCGTATTTTTAACATAGGTGAGCCGTGACTGGCTCATGGTATGCGCGGTTATCCCCATTATGCTGTTATCCTCTCCTTCCACGGGTGGCAGCAGCGGTGTGTCTCGATAGTCGCACCTTGGACTACCTTGGACGTGGCGCCTATAGTTTCCGGCTGGGTGGTGTGCGGCCAGTCGGTCGGTTGGGGTGGAGCAGCGAGGACGTAGTTTGGCCGACGCTGCTGGCGGTCTCTACGCGGTGTCGGAGTGCGTGGTGCTGTTGCCATTGCTACGAGGTCCGTGGTTCACCGACCCTGGACACGAAAGTTGAGGGTTGTGGGCGCCAATATCTTCTACGTTGTTCCGTTGAGCTCCCTGTTGTGCCCTGGTTGGGGAAGTGTAAGTTATCTTGTCGGTGGGTCCATTGACTGCCAGTTGCTTGGGTTGTCATCGGATAGTGAATGGTTGGCCCAACTGCCTGTCTCACCTAAGCGAGCGTTAGTGTTTGAATTCCAGGCCTACCCTCGAACTTCTGAACGCTCTTGGGTGTACTGCCTTTTTTTATTTGTTCTTCCTGTTTGTACTTGTATGGCTTCAAGCTGTTTTTTTTTTTTTTTTCAATTAAGGTTGTTTTGCCCTTAAGGCGTAAGATTCTTTAGGCCTTCAGCCTAATTTAAAGAACTGTTTCAGGTAAGACCTTTGGCATTTTAAAGGTTTTAATGTTGTTCAGTTTTAGGTATTGGGCCTTCAGCCGATTTTGAGTATGAGTTGTTTTGCTCTTAAGGCCTTCAGCCTAAATTAAAGAAGTGTTTAATGTAAGGCCTTTGGTATTTAAAAAAAATTAATGTTATGGAGTTTTAAGTGTTAGGCCTTCAACCGATTTGAATTTAACTTGTTTGCTCTTGAAGTGTCTGATTCTTTGGGGCTTCAGCCTAACTAAAGAACTGTTTTAAGATAAGGCTTTGCCTTTTAAATTTCTGTTTTGGTTGAGTTTTGCCTAATTAAGAACTGTTTTACGTAAGGCCTAACTTTTTTTAAAAAAGTTAATGATGTTTAACCTTAAGTGTTGGGCTTTCAGCAGATTTTGAATTCAAATTGTTTGCTCTGGAAATCTCAGATTGTTTGGGTCTTCAGCTTAAATAAAGAACGGTTGTAAGATCAGGCTTGCCTTTTAATTTTCTGGTTATGCTTGCGTTTTAAGTTATTGGCCTTCAGCTGTTTTTAAATTAAGGTGGCTTTCAGCCAGTAATTAAGTCCCAAAGATTAAGGCTGTGTATTTAAATAAAAAAAATTTTTTTTGGCCCTTGTATGTTTCATCAAATAATAAAGTTGTATGTTCGAGTGTAACTGACAGCCCCTTATTTTGGCCCCTGTCCTGTCCTGCGGATTAAGCAGGGCGTCTCAATAGGAAAATGGCCTATAATTCTTCCCCATTACAGGCAGTCGTTAGAAATTGCTACTTTACACGAAGAGGTAACTATTAGATTATAAAGTACTAGACGTACTGTTTGGTATATACAATTTTCTTACTGTCATTTGATTTAAAGGTCTGGTAACTATTGGACTGATGCGTCAGTTCGTAGCGTTTTCCTTTAGCACACGGGAGACCTTAGTCATCAATATTACATTCTCTCTCACTACTTACAACAGTTGCAAAGTCCCCTTTTGAAAAATTATACAAGACTGTGCTTAAACTGACACACAATATTTTTAGCGCAACGCAATCTGACTTTCAAGAATCCCTACAAAAAAATGGCCCTGACTAACATTAACCTATGCGTTTCACAAATCGCTTACCTCACAAAAATCTTGGTTACTCGAACTACTGCAATACAGCGGCGCCACTACTGCCAGCTAAATAAAAGATTCAAACTACGGAAGGCACTAACTACTGATAGGCATAGTTAGCAAATGAAAGATTTTGATAGAGAACAAATGATGTATTTACCTTAATAGTCATAATATATATAGCAGTTCATGACATCCAGTCTTACAAATTTGAAAACTCCGCCATCTCTCTCCCCACATCCAACACTGTTGGCGGCTCACCTCCAACTGCCCAGCGCTACGCGCTGTTAACATCCAACTGCCCAACACTACAATGGCAGACAACAGTGCAAACTGGCCACAGACTGCACACAGCACAGCCAGTGATTTTCATACAGAGCGCTACGTAACGTTGCCAATAAGAAAACATAAACAGCCTACTTACACAGTCTGCCAACGCTGAGGTAGCTTTTCGATTCCACGACTGTAGAAATTACATGGTTTTGAAGCGTAGAACTCATCGAGCCCTGTCCGGGGTGTATTTTCATTCGGAAAGGAAATTCCTTGAAGGTTGTATGACAGAGAGCAGTAGAAGTGAAAATCTGAGGCCGCAGGCGAAGAAGATGGGTGCGGAATGACTCCCAACCCAACTCCTGTATAGCGTTTTTTGTCAGTCTAGCGGAATGAGGGCAGGCGTTAACGCGGAGTAGCATCATTTCACGCAGTCCTCTTCGTCGATGCACAAAGCCAAGCCACAGCCAGCACTACGATGTCATCTCCCCCCCCCCCCCCCCCCCCCAGGAGAAGCGCCCCAGAGGCGCCAAGACTTCGCCACCAGCACAGAGGGTCAACCCTCCATCATGTGCGTCTGCGTCTTCGTCGTTGTTCTTGGATTGCGCCTGCAGGACGTCTCAGTCGTTGACAATAAATATCAGCAGTAATGGTTACACCTCGGGGAGGAAATTCGTTGCACACTACATTCTCGCTGATCCACCGGTTGCATAAACATTATCTTTTGAGGATGCGCACACGTCTTTGTACGGGGAGTTGCTGCTTTGTTTTGGCTCAACCATTTCTTTCTTTTCGTTACGTTAGCATAAAGACACCATTTCTCGTCACCAGTATCGATACATCATAGGAATGGTCCATTTTGTTCACGAGTCAATTGATGACGGGCAAGCAGAGGAGCGCGGATCATATGGCTACCCGCAGATTTTTGTGATTTTGGGTTAGAATATATGTTACACATAAACCCGATTCCTGAAGCGTCCCAATGGCATGCAACAGTCGCACAATGGTGGAGTGATCACAGTTCATCACAGTTGCCACTTCTCGACTACACAGGCGTGGATCATTGTGGATTAATGCGTTTAAGCGATCTTCATCAGACCCCGAAGATCTTCCTGAACTAAAGTCAAAACGAGCCTCCTTAAAACGAGAAAACCATTGTCTTGCCTTGCTCTGTCCCGTGGCATTATCAACACACGGCCCAAATGTTTCTGGCTGCCTCCGCTGCTGTCACCCTTCTATTCAACTCAAACAGAAGAATATGTAGAAATGTTCCGTTTTCTCCACTTTGCATTCCCTTTTCTAGCGTCCACAGCTCCACATGCTCTCACCAAATGACAATATGTAAACTCAAATAGCAATAGTGAACTACAAATAGAAGATGATCCGTAATGACCAGAACACCAACATACAAAACAAAAACGCTACGAACTTACGCACCAACCTAATGTTTTGGTGATATGTAGCATCAAACTGAATAGTTTTGTCACGGACGTAGTGTTTTGAAGTAGCGGCTGCAGGTTGCATACAGGATGTTCCTGTGTTTCACTTGTACAATAGTAGGTCTTTCAGAGGCCAATGTATAGGTAACGCTTCGAATATGAAAGCATGTCCAGAGACGAACAATTTGAATGTGTCAGGATCAAACTTAAACCAATGTGCGCATGAGAGGACAGACATACGAAAGCTGTTCGGAAAGTAAGTTCGATCGGTCGCGAAATGGAAACCACAGTGAAAATCCGATGAAATTTTGCATAGGTATGTTTGACAGTGTATCTAGTACGCCCATCGATCGCCTCACGTGGCTCTTTTCAGTTCTGATGGCAAGGAAATAGCGTCTCTCGCCAAGTATGAATGCCTGGTGAGAGATTTCGCCTGACGTCACGCAGGTCACGTAACGCATGCGGTTCCTTCTCCATGCCAATCCTGGGATCGCGCTCTGCAGGGGTAATGAAGATGCCTCTGCAGCGTTTTGGATGGGAAGTGTCTGATTATCCACAATACAGCCCACAACTGGCTGCCCCTGTGTTTCATCTCCGCTCACATGAACCACTGGCTTTAAAGACGATATAGGGTTATTCTAAATTATGGACCCATATTCATAACTTCGTATTTAATCAGATTGTTGTTGTTGTTGTGGTCTTCATTCCTGAGACTAGTTTGATGCAGCTCTCCATGCTACTCTATCCTGTGCAAGCTTCTTCATCTCCCAGTACCTACTGCAGCCTACATCCTTCTGAATCTGCTTAGTGTATTCATTTCTTGATCTCCCTCTACGATTTTTACCCTCCACGCTGACCTCCAATACTAAATTGGTGATACCTCGATATCTCAGAACATGTCCTACCAACCGATCCCTTCTTCTAGTCAAGTTGTGCCACAAACGCCTCTTCTCCCCAATTCTATTCAATACCTCCTCATCAGTTACGTTATCTACCCATCTAATCTTCAGCATTCTTCTGTAGCACCACATTTCGAAAGCTTCTAGTCTCTTCTTGTCCAAACTATTTATCGTCCATGTTTCACTTCCATACATGGCTACACTCCATACAAATACTTTCAGAAAAGGCTTCCTGACACTTAAATCAATACTCGATATTAACAAATTTCTCTTCTTCAGACACGCATTCCTTGCCATTGCCAGTCTACATTTTATATCCTCTCTACTTCGACCATCATCAGTTATTTTGCTCCCCAAATAGTAAAACTCCTTTACCACTTTAAGTGTCTCATTTCCTAATCTAATTCCCTCAGCATCACCCGACTTAATTCAACTACATTCCATTATCCTCGTTTTGCTTTTGTTGATGTATTCAGGTACAAATCCAAAATGAACAAGCTTTACACCAATGAAAAGAGGAAGTTTCGGTTGGTAGAGGCGGGACGTAAACAGCTTCCTTCACATGACCCCTTAATAAACAGTCACAGGGTGTGAGAACAGGAGATCTCGGTGGCCAGAAGTGCATAGCCAGGTCCTCAAGTCCCCTGTGACTTAACCAGCGCTGTGGAACGGAGTCATTCAAAAAGCCTCGTACATCACGGTGCCAATAGGGCGCAGCTCTATCCTGTTGGAAAATGAAGTCCTGGGAATCTTCCAAAACTTGAGAGAACAGCCATTGTTCCAACATGTCCGGGTACATGATTCCTGTAACAGTTCTTTCCGCAAAGGAAAATGGTTCATAAATCTTTGTAGGGGATACGGCACAGAACACGTTGATCTTCGATGAGTCTCTTTCGTGTTGCAATGGTGAATGTGGGTTTTTCAAACCCCATATGCGAACATTGTGTGTGTTCACTTTTCCACTAAGGTGGAACGTCGCTTCATCGCTAAAATTACACGCTGTACAAATACGTTATCCTCCATCTTCGCTAGCACATGACCAACAAAATGCGAGACCTTGCATTTGTCCTTGCGGTTGAGGGCCTTCACAAGTTGTAATCGGTAGAGCTTGTACAGCAAACGCGTCTCAGAACTTTCCATACGGTTGGTTGGGGTATTCCAAGTTCTCGACTGGCTCTATTGGTAGACTTGCTGGGACCGCGCACAAAACTTTCTCGAATCCGTTGGACATCATCCTCTGACACACGCGGTCGGCCTGTGCTTTTTCCTTTGTGGACACTCCCAGTCTGTTTAAATTGCTTAAACTAACGGCTAATGCTTTTGCGAGTTGGTGATTGTTTACCGGATTTGGCCAGAAATGCCCGCTGCACTGCAATTTGCGAACTCAAGAACGCAGAAAACATAGTGTACCACAATCGCCATCTCACACATAACCAACAGTAAAACGGACGTAGTACCGCTGGAACTCTACCGGCCGCTACTGAAACCATCACCGCCCGCCAGCCAAAAGCTTCCTCTCTTCATTGGTATAAAGCTTGTTCATTTTGGATTTGTACTTGAATAGATACGAATTTCTCAAAAGGGGTCTATCATTTAGAATAACCCTGTATTTGGGCAAAGTCAACGAGCTGTTGACAAGCGTAGAGCATTGGCTTAAAGCACAGGCGGCTGCCTCCTATGATAATGGTACTGGAAAGATGACACAACGATACGAGAAATGTCTACGTCCGGGTGACAATGTAGAGAAGTAACCGGAAGGTGTAGCTAACTGCTGCAAATAAAACATTTTGGATTTTTACACTGGCTTCCATTTCGCGATCGATCGTAACTTACTTTCCTAATAGCTCTCGTATTGGTTCGGACGCACTCCCAAATCCTCCCGCGGTCAGAAAAATGATGCCGAATCCTTCCAAGCTCGCAAAGGTCTGAAGCAGGTAGCAGTTCTAAACGGTATGAATACTCCAAGCAGGCAACAGAAAGCATTTGAAGTTGCAGTAGAAGATGTAAAAATTTTTCGCGTGCGTTGTATGTTTAAAAGTTTCATCTTATTTAGATATTTATTTTTAGAAACTGGAATCATGTATAGTCTTGATTTCTTCATAATTAATTAATTAAAATAGTAAACCATGATTTCGCAACACATATTCTATCTCAGTGTTCATTTTATGAATTATGGTTACATTTCCAAGAAATCTATACATATTAAAAACTGATAAGTGTCCTATGTATGAATATAGGAGATGGTTAAGAAAACTTAATTCGAATGGTTTATAGAAGTGCAATAGACGGCAAAAAATATTTTTATAATTTCTTCTGCGTGCCTGTTTGTACTCGCATTATGCAAAATGGTTCAAATGGCTCTGAGCACTATGGGACTTAAGAGCTGTGGTCATCAGTCCCCTAGAACTTAGAACTACTTAAAGCTAACTAACCTAAGGACATGACACACATCCATGCCCGAGGCAGGATTCGAACCTGCGACCGTAGCGGTCGCACGGTTCCAGACTGTAGCACCTAGAACCGCTCGGCCATTATGCAAAAAGTAATGCACTACGTTGGATGCTGTTTTGACACTTATATTGTTGCGGGTCTAATGTAAAATCTGGTAGATATTTCTTCTTGATAAGCAGCCTAGAAGCAGAGTTATAACAGTTTTACCGTAAGACGGTGCGCGTGTCGTAGCTAGGGGTTGGCCAGAGGGCCGGCTCTTGGCATAACGCAGCCAGCACACCGCTGGGGCACAGGCACAAAATTATTGTGGATTGAACACGATATTGCATAACGCATAAGCGTTGACCTTGTAATTGATAAATTAGACTCAGAAAAACTTCTGGTAAATTATTTTTGACGGTCTCTCACAAATATCTTCTGTAGCTTTTCTCTTTAGGTCCGAAATGATCTCTTGCCTCTGAATTTTGTTATGAGGCATCTCTTCATGACTGTGCTCTTCTTGACATTCCACGGCATCCAGCTCCTCAATAGAAATAGTTTTAACAAAACTTCTGTATCCATTAATGTTGCACGTCCATCGCGCTAGAACACCTTTTTGAAAACCGAAGGTGTTACCTTTCAAAACCAACATTTTCCTTCCCTTCCTACTTACTGGAACTGTAAGCTCGCCTGAGGACATGTTCACTCCACAACGATCTGCCGAGAACTGCGAAGTGGCCGCAGGCAGCTGTGGTCATTAGCGCACACAGTGCTCTGTCGCATTGCGTCAGTTTGGGAGGATCCGGTCCTGTTACCTGTTTACCTACCTGGTCTCGGGAGGATTCGCGGCTGCGCCCGTTTGTTCCCTCGACCGCGAATGATCGTACAGTCACGTCACGCGCCGTGGACATGTCTGCAGTTATACAGGTATCTGCGTGGGCAGTACGACTACGTCTGCAGCACCACCGACTGTCAGCACCGTGACTGCACTGGCAACAGAGAGGCTCGGCGACAGTGGTGCATCCAATGGCAGTACAATGAGTGACACCACGCCGTCTTTTCAGATGAGCCCCGGTTCTGCGTACAACATCCCGAACGATGTCACTCTGTGGGGAGAGCGAACGTCGCCCGACTGGATTCGTCGTGGTCATACAGACCTCAGCTCTCCTGACCTGCAGCCGCCACTTCTCTCAAGTAGTTCTCCAGTTGGCATCACGGGGCTGGGTGCATCCCTCTCCACGGACTGCCATTGGATGTGCAACACGATCGAACTCTAGTTCGCGTAGCCGGTAATTTGAGCCGCAGCCTTTATACAGGGCCTTTCAAATTCATGTTACACACTTCCAGGGGTTGTACGAGGTGCATTCAAGTTCTAAGGCCTCCGATTTTTTTTTCTAATTAACTACTCACCCTAAATCGATGAAACTGGCGTTACTTCTCGACGTAATGCCCTGCAGACGTACACATTTTTCACAACGCTGACGCCATGATTCCATGGCAGCGACGAAGGCTTCTTTAGGAGTCTGTTTTGACCACTGGAAAATCGCTGAGGCAATAGCAGCATGGCTGGTGAATGTGCGGCCACAGAGAGTGTCTTAAATTGTTGGAAAAAGCCAAAATTCACTAGGAGCCAGGTCAGGTGAGTAGAGAGCATGAGGAATCACTTCAAAGTTGTTATCACGAAGAAACTGTTGCGTAACGTTAGCTCGATGTGCGGGTACGTTGTCTTGGTGAAACAGCACACGCGCAGCCCTTCCCGGACGTTTTTGTTGCAGTGCAGGAAGTGATTTGTTCTTCAAAACATTTTCGTAGGATGCACCTGTTACTGTAGTGCCCTTTGGAACGCAATGGGTAAGGATTACGCCCTCGCTGTCCCAGAACATGGACACCATCATTTTTTCAGCACTGGCGGTTACCCGAAATTTTTTTGATGGCGGTGAATCTGTGTGCTTCCATTGAGCTGACTGGCGCTTTGTTTCTGGATTGAAAAATGGCATCCACGTCTCATCCATTGTCACAACCGACGAAAAGAAAGTCCCATTCGTGCTGTCGTTGCACGTCAACATTGCTTGGCAACATGCCACACGGGCAGCCACATAGTCGTCCGTCAGCATTCGTGGCACCCACCTGGATGACAGTTTTCGCGATTTCAGGTCGTCATGCAGGATTGTGTGCACAGAACCCACAGAAATGCCAACTCTGGAGGCGATCTGTTCAACAGTCATTCGGTGATCCCCCAAAACAATTTTCTCCACTTTCTCGATCATGTCGTCAGACCGGCTTGTGCGAGCCCAAGGTTGTTTCGGTTTGTTGTCACACGATGTTCTGCCTTCATTAAACTGTCGCACCCACGAACGCACTTTCGACACATCCATAACTCCATCACCACATGTCTCCTTCAACTGTCGATGAATTTCAATCGGTTTCACACCACGCAAATTCAGAAAACAAATGATTGCACGCTGTTCAAGTAAGGGAAACGTCGCTATTTTAAGTATTTAAAACAGTTCTCATTCTCGTCGCTGGCGGTAAAATTCCATCTGCCGTACGGTGCTGCCATCTCTGGGACGTATTGACAATGAATGCGGCCTCATTTTAAAACAATGCGCATGTTTCTATCTCTTTCCAGTCCGGAGAAAAAAAATCGGAGGCCTTAGAACTTGAATGCACCTCGTAGAGGGGACTTGGTAGATCAAGTTTTACACAGGAACCCATGTCCAAATATGTCACCCAACGATGATACAGAGCGTCAAAGTTATAGGCGCTGGCGCCTGTAAATGTATTCATATAGAGGGTGATTCCGTGATGAAGTCATAAACATTCTAGAATGATGGAGGAGGATAAATGTAGCAATTTTAGGTGAGAGTCCTTGTACCGCATACGAACGAGTTGAAAGTTACAAGCGAAAGCCGTTCTGATACATGTGACAGTGGAATATATGTACTGGTACTGTTGCAGCTAAGATTGTTATCAACTTTCAGAGATGATATTGCTGACCAAAACAACGAAAAAATGTCAAGTAATCAGCGGCTCTAAAATGCCTATGTTAAAAGCTAGAATTAAGCGCCAAACAAACTGGTGTAGCCATGCGTATCTAAATACAGAGATATGTAAACATGCAGAATACGGCGCTGCGGTCGGCAACGCCTATATAATACAAGTATCTGGGGCAGTTGTTGGATCGGTTACTGCTGCAAAATGGCAGGTTATCAAGATTTAAGTGAGTTCGAACGTGGTGTTATAGTCGGCGGACGAGCGATGGGACACAGCATCTCCAAGGCACCGATGAAGTGGTGATTTCCCCTCACGCCATTTCAAGGGTGTAACGTGAATATCAGGAATCCGGTAAAACATCAAATCTCCGAGATCGCTGTGGCCGAAAAAAGACCCTCCAAGAACGGGACCAACGACGACTGAAGAGAATCGTTCACCGTGACAGAAGTGCAACCCTTCCGCAAATTGCTGCAGATTTCAGTGCTGGGCCATCAACAAGTGTCAGCGTGGGAACCATTCAACGAAACATTATCGATATGGGCTTTAGGAGCCGAAGGCCCACTCGTGTAACCTTGATGACTACAGGACACGAAGCTTTACGCCTCGTCTGGGCCCGTCAACATCGACATTGGACTGTTGATGACTGGGAATATTTTGCCTGGTCAGACGAGTCTCGTTTCAAATTCTATCGAGCGGATGGACATGTACAGGAATGGAGACAACCTCTTGAATCCATGGACCCTGCACGTCACCGAGGAACTGTTCAAGCTGGTGGAGGCTCTGTAATGGTGTGGGGCGTGTGCAGGTGGAGTGATATGGGGCCCCTGATACGTCTAGATACTACTCTGACAGGTGACACGTACGTAAGCATCCTGTCTGATCGCCTGCATCCATTCACGTCATTCACGTTCATTGTGCATTCCGACAGGCTTGGGCAATTCCAGTAGGGCAGTGCGACACCTCACTTATCCATAATTTGCTACAGAGTGCGTCTAGGAACACTCTTCTGAGTTTAAACACTTCCGCTGGTCAACAAACTCCCGACACATGAACATCATTGAGCATATCTGTGATGCCTTGCAGCGAGCTGTTCAGAAGAGATTTCCAACCCCTCGTACTCTTAAGGATTTATGGACAGCCCTGTAGGGTTCATGGTGTTATTTCTATCCAGCACTACTTCAGACAAATAGTCGAGTCTATGCCACGTCGTGTTGTGTGCTCGTGGCGCCGCTACACGATATTAGCTGGTGTACTAGGTTCTTTGGCACTTTAGTGTATGAGCAGTTGTTTAATAGAGGAGATGTGTTGCGAAGATGAACAAGTGCTCATAGCTGCACAATTACGCATTTCGGAGCCCATGTTTACAGGAGACCTTTTCCTTGTTTGTTTTGGTCCATACTACCACCTCTCAAACTTGCCCACCCTACAGTCCTAGCAACAACAGTAGCTGTACTTGTATTCCAATGTTAAAGGTTTTCGCTTATAACTTTCGACTGGGTCGTTTCCGATAGAGCGACCTTTATTCCAAATTGATAAACTTATCCTTCTCCATCGTCCTAGGAAGTTTGTAACATCATCACGGAATCACCCTGTATGTAACACACATTTACAGGAGCCGGCTCCTTTAACTATGGCGCTCTGCAGCATCGTTGGATGTTGCCGGATATGGGTTCATATGTAAAACTTAATCTACTGAGAGCCATTACAACCTCCAGACGTATATAACATGAATTGTGAAATATTTTGCATTTCTGATATCTTACGGGCGTTGGCTTCGTCCTCTCACTAGTAATACGCAGCAGAAAGACAGGCCTTCGCTAAGATAAAACGTATTTTTTCTTGGCACTACGCTTTACAATGTAGAGTCAATTATAGCTGTTGTAAATGTGACATTGTGCCAACTTAACAATGTTCGCCGCTCAGGGACTTGGTGCATGGTTCTCCTCATCTTCGTATCATCGAACTGAACGTCACCTTTTTTTGTTATGAAAACATGTGACAGCAGAATTTGTAAAGTGCCCATTATTTGCAGATAAGAGCGAATTTTTACTTTATTTCCAGTTTTCCTATTTCACATACGTGAAATGAATGTATCAGCGCTGCAGTAAGCACGGAATAAGGAGAGAGCGGCAGATTCCCACACTGGCTAGCAGGTGCAGTTGGCCATCTGGCGCTTTCAGAGCCACTGGAATGAGGTACGGATGCAGAAATCGCTCGTGATGTCATCAGAGAGAAACGTAGGGAAAGTAAATTTATTCTGGCGCAAATTAAGTAATCGTTAGTAACAAACATTTGCTAACAAAAGTTGGTTTTACCACTCGTAGATTAGGAGGAGTTTACGGGCCATAAATACTATCTTTTAGTAATTTTATAATGCCAGGAAACGTTGACTTAATAAACAAATGAATAACTTTCGCATAATCGAAAATGTACGATCTTATACGAACTATACCGATTGTACGCTAAAGTTACAGACTGTGCACCATAGTCAGTAGTCGTCGATAGGACGCCTTTCTATCTAGTCATGCGGTAGACCACGCTCTCTTACTGTTAGCTTGTAATCACTGTGAGCAAGTTTATTTTACGGTGTTTCTTAAATAAACGCACTATACGGCATGCCGCGTAAAAATTATTTGGACAAAAAACTTCTTACGGCTTCATTACGCAAAACATAGACTTTATTACTGCACTTTCAGACTGCTACGGCTCTGGCTCTGCAACAGGACACAACACTGTGAGAGCGTAACAGGTAGGAAGGATTCCTACGCGGAGGCGCTGCAGTCACTTCAAGGACGGATTGGCTTAACGGTCGCAAAAGTCGGGCGGGAAAGCGTGGCCAGTTAATACTGTACCACCATTTACGGACTCTCTAGCTAAAATGAGATATTTCTGGAGGTTTAGTACGAGTGGGGCATTCTTACGAACTGTCAAACCGATTGTCACATCTCTTTCATAAAGATTTCCATAGAAAAATACCACCCATATTTCCGACTTTTCCGGTGGATTTTCCAAAACTTTCATTGGTACAAACCTTGTCCTGACAATTATGAACACAAAAAAAGGTCAACCAAAATGGGCGAGCCGTCCCTAAGTGATACTCTTTCATACAAGCGGCAACTGATCATTATTTATATAGATTTATCTATCGTGATTTTTGGCCAGAAGGCCATACAGCAAGTGGAAGGGAATGTAGATGGGAAAGACCGACCGGCTAAAACCTAAACCGGTAATTTAGTTCTGAATAACCAATATTCTTCGGTATTTGTATGGCCTCGGCCATAGCAGGTGTTTTATTTTTTACTAATAACTGGACAAAAACCCGAAATATCGTTAACAGCAGTGCAAAAATTTTTAGTTTGTAAGTAAACGGTTTTTAAAAAACGAGTAATTTTTATTCGTAAAATTTCCATTGCTTTGAAATATTGCGTTATAATACAATAGGAAATGAGATAATCGATCAGTGCTGTTCTAGTAACGACGCCGACGGAAACGAGCAACAAATACATAGCATTAGAATTGGTAGAGTGTTGCTTAGACAATTAATGTGCCTGTTAACGATGTGGCGTGGCCTTCTAGATGGTGTGCAAGACTTATCCCAACTGGTCTATAGAGTTGCATTGCGCTGTCGTCGTTGGACATCGGTTGTGTCACAGAATGGCACCATCGCTAGTCTGGAAGCATTTTACGAAGTATGGTATCAATGAAGTAGAATGTTCCATTTGCTTTAAAAGAAGCCACGACAAACTAGCGACACCATATTATGGTGTGAAAACTGAAAACTTCACACTTCATTCGTAATTTGTTACAAAAATGGAAAATAGGTGAACTGTTGTCTGCATCTACGTAATGTGCCTTTATCTGCTTATAGACGTTGTAAACGGACAAATTAACGAGAAAAACGGAATTTTTCGACCTCAGTTTTCATCTTTTAGCACTGACTAAGCGTTATGCCCAAAGAGTAGTAAGATCCTCGGTTACAAAAATCATTCTTGAGCATAGTTTCAAATATTATAATCAGTGAAAAAATATCGGTGAGATTTTGTGGTATTCGAACACAAACCACTTTTCGAGAGTAGCACAAAATGATGGACGGACTAAGTTATCGTATATTTAGGTGTTCGATTTAATATCGTGATTCTACGTATCTTGAAACTAAGGTAGTCTTAGGATATTCAGTATACGTTCGATGTCTAAGTTTATTACAGGAGTTAGTAGCAATAGACTAAAAAAATCGGTTATTTCAGGAAACGATTGAAACGTCCCCTTAGAAAAATTATACATGACTGTTTTTAAACTGGCACACAATATTTTTAGCGCAACGGAATCTGACTTTCAATAATCCCTACAAAAGAATGGCCCTGACTAACATTAACCTATACCTTTCACAAATCACTTACCTCACAAAAATCTTCGTTACTCGAACTACTGCAATACTTCGAGCGCCACTACTGCCAGCTAAATAAAAGATTCAAACTACTGAAGGCACTAACTACTGATAGGCATAGTTAGCAAATGAAAGATTTTGATAGAGAACAAACAATGTATTTACGTTAAAGGTGTTCAAAAGTCATAATATATATCAGTTCATGACATCCAGTCGAACAAATTTACCGTCTCTGATGGAAACACGTCCAGATCATCCGCTCTCAAATCTCCTCCATCTCTCTCCCCACATCCACCACTGCTGGCGGCTCACCTCCAACTGCGCAACGCTACACGCTGTTAACATCCAGCTGCCCAACACTACAATGGCAGACAACAATGCAGGGCTGTATGGGTTTGAAAGATACTGATTCTTATGTAACATGTCTTGGAAATATTTGACAAGACTGGAAAATTCAGATTGTTCGAAATGTTTCATAATTGTGATACTATGTGTTACTCGGTCTTGTGTAGCTTGAGACCAATATACTGAGAGGAAGGCATGATAAAATTCTGTGACAATCGTGAATGACCGATCGCATTCTTACAGGTGGTTCATTCTCTAAGTAGCCACACATAAATTCTAACCTGTGCTCCAATGACCAGTTGGGAGGAAAACAATGAGAGAATTGATGAAGCCACACTTGTGGATGAATTTCATTGCCAGACTTATTAAATGTTTTGAATTTACGTGTAGTAATGAACAGCTTATAGTCAAAATCATCATGTCGGCGAGTCGCATATCGGTCATCGTTACTTCTTTTCGGTGGTTCCATCTCAAAATTCGGTGTACCTTGCCAATTTCTTTCATAATTTCCGAAGTGCCCTGTGTTATTATTTTGTGGCTGTTCCGTATTTCTTTGTCCCTCTTCCCGTATTGGAGTGCGAGTGTCCTCTGAAATATGTAATTCTTGTATTACCCATGTCAACTGATCTTGTACTTCCCGGACTTCTCTTTTGTACTGTGTATTGATTTGATTCTGATTTTGTTTGAATTTCCTAATTTGTTCGCACTCTTCTGTGTCATTAAAGACTACCGGTTTTGTGTCATTCAGATTATCATCTACCTTCGTAGATAAATTATTTAGCTGATCCGAAAGTTCAACAACTTTCTCTGATAATGAACTAATTTCCTCCATGTGTCTTTCTGAACCAATTTTCAGAGTATCTACTGTGTACTTTAAGTTTTCCTGAGTTTCTGCAAGTTGCGTAACCGAATCGGTAGATGCAACTGAGTCAATTTTAGCTTGCAAGGTCTCATGATTTTCTTGAACAATAGTTTGCAGTTCTTTTATGGCTGCTTCGTGATTCTGTAATGCACTTTCATGCCGCGAAAAAATAGGTTGAAAATGCTCACAAATTTGTGTTTTTACGTCATTACAGTCTTTTTGACATTTCGATTCAATGTTATGTAACTCAGTAGTTAAATCTTCACGTGTTTGTTCAAGTGGCGTGTCTAACTTCCGAAGATTTTGTTCTATTGTGTCTAACTTTTGAAGCTTTTGCTGTGTTTGTCTCTGATTTAGTTCTACTGTGTCTAACTTTTGAAGCTTTTGCTGTGTTTATCTCTGATTTTGTTCCATTGTGTCTAACTGTTGCTGTGTTTGTCTCTGATTTTGTTTCATTTGTTGCATTAATTGCAATAATAATGTATTAGTGTCTGGAATCTGTTCCTCTATGCTTTTCCACAGTGCATTTGCATCGGCAACATTCACATTTTTACAAGCAGAAAATGTGTCTTGACTTATTTGAGAAAATGGTGAGGACGCATAACCTGAATCTACAGTATTTGCAAGATTGTGTCCTGTCATTTCGGATTCCTGAGGCGAGCTGTCGCCGACCGATCGATCGATAATGCTTCCCTGTTCACTAATTGTTTCACTGCCTACACCATTATTTGCAGCCCGCTCCATTTCCCTATGCACAATTACCAAATTACTACTTTGAACATTAGTTAATTCATTGCTCGGCGGCGCTAACACACTGCTTTCGTCTTCACTGTCATTTCTCAGTTTACTTTGGAGCCTAGTATTACGTTTTTCACACGCCATTATTGTCACAATATTTCACACGACACCACAGAAAAGCACAATTTGAAGAACAAAATAAGAAAATACTTTAACATAGCATTGAAAATAATATCTCGTTAATTGCAAGCGCAGCTGCGAAATACTTGGTGCAAATCTACATGCATGCCACAACGGTTTTACTGTACAAGAATGAAAAACTACAACTACAAAGGAAATTCTCTCTACAATTACGCACTAGCGATAAACAAAGGCTGCACTAATTACAGAAACTACAAGAAAAAATCAGAAGATTCCAGTGAGGTATCCCAGCAGGGTCGCCATATGAAACGTCCCCTTACAACAATTATACATGACTGTGTTTAAACTGACACACAATATTTTTAGCACAACGGAATCTGACTTTCAATAATCCCTACAAAAGAATGGCCCTGACTAACATTAACCTATACCTTTCACAAATCACTTACCTCACAAAAATCTTCATTACTCGAACTACTGCAATACAGCGAGCGCCAC